>NW_008240221.1:15299415-15328975 GCF_000691975.1 Corvus brachyrhynchos
CGAAATCCTGCGAACCACCAGCCTCAGGTGCCTTCATGCTCCCGTGTGTGTCAGAAACAGTCTGTGGAAGTCACTTGTTTGAGAAGAGCACAGCGACTGAGGCTCAGCTAACACAGCACGGATTAGGCAGGCAACACGGAGCAGCAGCCCAAGTTTGCTGTCAGATGTAGGCCATTTCTCTTGTAGCTGAAGTATCTTCTGTGGACTGTAACTCAGGAAGACTGTGCTTCTGGGTGAAAAAATAATATATAGTACATGGCTGTTGGTTAAATAATTAATTTGTAAACCTTAGAGAGAAGTTAACTTATATAAAAAGTCCAAGCAGATAAAGACATACTGGATCATTATGACAATGAAAATAGTGTAAGGATACAAGAATGAGAAATACATTACAAGGTGTAACATATGCTTTATTTTTTGCTTGATTGCTTAAACGAGGTAGCAGTGGGGAGACCACTATCCTATGACAATGTTATGCTCCATTGACTTTATAAACCAAAATAGAATTACCCCTAACTAATCCAAAGACAAAATTGCTCTACAGTACCTATATAGATATTGCTCAGTGAAGGATATGAATTAATGTGTTTAGTTTGCCTATAACCAGAAAAACACTCCAACAAAATACAGTTTGAATTTATTAATTCCAGTGCAGTTATTTTTCTCATTCTAACATCCCCTGTACCCAAAACAAATGTGAATGCCAAATTTTTTTTCATTTTTCTTCTATTTGTTTGTGTCACGGTTGCACTCTCAAATTCCATTCTGGAAGAGGACATATTTATGTAAACATCTTTACATCCATGCATCCATGTGGGTATACAGAGACTCCTGCATGTCTGTCTGTCCTCAAAGTCCACCCTGGAGCTTTCCCAGGAAAGAGATGGCTGGGATCTGATTTGCACATGGGGTTTGAGCAGTGTTTGGGAGCACTGGAGGCAAAGCCCTCTCTGGCAGGCAGTCTGAGGATAGTTCAAAGAATTTTGATGGGATTTAAGGCAGAGTCTCTTCCAGTAAACTGAAACTGCCAGAGCCTCCTCTCTGGCCACTTTTATTAGCATATTTTATCTTTCAAAATAGACTGGTCTCATCTTTCTACTCCTCTGGAATAGTGCTGAGACCAACCACAGCATGCACTATTTGAAGGGGGTGAGTGCAAGCTGGTCCATGCCAAAAGATGTCAAGGACTGCTCTAATTATTTATTTCTATAAACAGTTAATTTTGGCATCTGGTTCCATTGTCCTGACACTAATTTACTAGCAAAGGATTAACCTGCAGTTATTAGCCCCAAGGCCAATGCAACTTGAACAGCTCCTTCCTGTGCTACTCAAAACACACTTCACACCTGGAAATTCAATTGCCAAAATCATGAAAGAGTTTTCCCAGGCCTTTTTTGGAAAAAAAAAATCCCTCTTAAAATATATGGAAGGCAGGAGGTAAAGATGACAAGATAAAACTGGCTCAAATATTGAGCATTTTTCAGAGTAGAACTGCTTAGGTTAGAGAATCAGCTTAAAGGAACATTTTAAAGACAGAAAGACAAATGAAGTACTGTAGAAAAATGCTTAGATTAAGAGTTTGTAGATGCATGTCTTTAAAATATAGTATTTTACACCATTATTAAGAAATCACATGTTCATTGTCTTGTCTTGAGACAAACAGGATCTCATACAGGCCTGTGTTCTTCATCTTCCTTCTTCTGGAAACATTTTATGCCCAAAACCTATTTTTTTCCAAGAGATACGGGTTATTTCATGGCTGAATGGAAAGAAAAGGGAATAATGAGAATTTCTTTTACACTAAATCTACTTTGATTTTCAAGGCAACGAGCTTTTAGGAAACGAGATTTGACCTTAGGCTTTGATCCTGCTAAGAAAGTGTGTTTAGAAGCTTAAATATTTGCTTATCTACATCCTGTGAATTCAATGGGATTTTTCACATGATGAGAAATACAGAAGAGTGTGAAAGATTTACTTTTGACTTCAGTGGAAATAGACCGTGGAAAAATGTATTTAAAATTCATGCAGCAAATTAGATACTTAGTATTTGTGATGCAAGAAAGTTTTATTTGAGGTACCTCATTCTTTATGCAACCTGAAAATTTATTTGTAGTTTTAATACATGTAACACATTAAGAGACCACATAATCATGGTTCTGCTCCTTCTCATGTCTCTGGTGGGTCAGTACAGAGCTGGACTAATTCTTTGTTACACTTTCCTCAAATACAGAACGCTGGTGGTAACTCAGTGAGGGAATACACACTTGAGAGACACCTTGTTACGGACACTTCAAAGAAATCATCGCAGAAATTAACATAAGCAGCTGAAGAAAATTGGAACAGTTTCTCTTAGTTGATTACACTTTAAAAAAAACAAAAGGAAAGAAAATGTATCACACTGTAGATTTAAGTTCTCTGCCAGGATGGAATACCAGGTTCTATATTTTCTTTTAAAGTGTTCTGACAAGGAGAAACAGGAGGAGAAGGGTGTGCTCTTATGCACATCAGTGTGAAAGCATGAACATAGATACAGAGGAGGGGTTTTGGTGGCTTTTAAAGAAATGAGTGTACCTGAATATGCAAATACACCCTTGCAGCTTTGGTGTTTACACCTGATTCAGATGTATACAAACACATAACAGACAGGCCATTACATATTTTTGCATATATATGTATTTATGCATGTGCACACAGACACACAAGGGTGTGTTTGACAGATCTAAGGAAAAGTAAGGCTCTGTATCCTTGACTCATCCAGTATTGTTCCCTCTGTTAATGCCAGATTTCCTTTTGCTGTCTTGGGTCTTTTGTCAGTAGTAAACACACTACTACACTGATAAAAGTGGAAAAGCAACAAATTTTGCCTGTCCTTTTTACACCTCATCCACTGTTAGGATTCCTTATTTACATGAGTTTTAAACTGGTTAACTACATTTCCTGCACCCTTTGGAGATCAAGTGAACTGGACAAGGATGAGTTTAATCTAAAGGTCATCCAATGGGCATATCAAAGATAGATTTACTTCTCCACTCTTTATGCAATATTGGAAAAAAAGGAAAAAATAAAGCCTGGAAAACTACGCTAGGATTTTCCTGATTTTTGCAGCTGGGTCAAAAATCCAGGACCTCAATCTTCTAAATCACATAGAAAAAAAATTAATTGTCACAATCTTGCTGCTGATGTTTCCCATTTAAAGGTAACTGCTGCTCCCAAAAAAAGACTTTGTTCCTTCTTCAATGGCTGTCTGGGGCAAACTTTACATGCATTTCAGAAATTCAGATCTGGAGATGTTCTGCTTTGTTTTAGCAAAAACATTTCATGATAGACAAAGTTGTAGAACTTCAAAGATTGCCTTTTTTTCATCAGTGTCACTCAAGGTAGTGCATGAGATGGTGACTTGATCACACAATTCAGCCAGACAGTACAAAACATAGAAGTGACATCTCTTTACTCCAACTAAGGCATACAATCTTGAGACCTAAGGTGACATCTTCCCTGAGTTGACCTCATTCCTGACCCTTTCATGGTTTCTTCTGTGAACCTGAAGAGTTCATGTCACTGTCTTGACCATGGTGAACCTTCAGGTAGAAGGCAGAAAAATTCTCTCTGAAGTTGAACTGCTGAATACTTGGATGTAGCTAAAGTTAATGACCCTCAGAGCTTGTACAAGGGCAAGGGAATTGGCTGTATACAAAATAAAGGGTTAACAGACATGGAAGACAGGTATATTTATTGATATTTAAATGAGTTTTAGCCAAACTGAATTGCAGAAACAATCCATGACCAGCAAAACAGCCCTAAAGAGGAGATGGAGGTACAGTGTGCCTACTGTCACATCATCAAAATAGCAATATCTCAGTGCAGAACACTGTGAAAAGGAAGTTGTGTCTGGGGCTGTACCACACAGTTTATTTGATTTTCCTCAGAGATATTAAAAAGCATTGCAAATATGATGAGACACAATGGAATGTCAAAGAACTAAAAAGATCACCATTGTGAAAGCGTTCCCCACTGGTTGCTTGCTTCTATTTGTCTTTCCAGAGGGCTCTGCTTCCAAAATCTTGGAGTGCACACACACATACACAAACACACACACAGTTGCAATATACACACATACATATAAGAGGAAGATGAAACTTCTGCAGTTTCCATTTACAGGTCCAATAGAAAGACATCAAAGGAATGATCTGACATTTCTGGTCACAATCCCAAACTATGCTCAGAAAGAAGTGTTAACTGTGGTATTCTGGCTTGATTCCAAGTTATATTCAGCTTACCTAAAAAAGGTACTTTCAGGTGAAAAGGTTATCCTCCATTCCCTCTCCAAAGACCCAAGGCACATGCTGAAGACAGAGTGGCTGCAGTGCTCTGCCTCAGAAGTGGCTGCATTTCAGAGATGGGGGAATAATCCCATTCGTTCAACTTCTGCCAGTGGATGTGCACTCGTGGGGGAATCAAACTTTAAAATTGCAGGCTGGAAAATGCTTTGGGACTTTCCAGAGTAGAAAGACATATTTTAAAATAAAAAGCAAGGAAGGCAAGGAAGTAGGGAAAATGAGGGATTGATAGAGTGAATAAAGATGGAAAATAACAGAGGGGAAAAAAGAAGTAGGAATTCAGAGTACACAAATTATTTGAGATTTTTCTAGCTGAGCTCCAGGGAAAAACTGAAATGTAGAGAAGCTCCTACTGAAAAAATGTACCCAGTTGGTGGCTCAACTTGGTCTCATGATGCTGGTTAAACCAAAGCAATTTAGCCACAACTGAATGAGTCTTCTCCTTGTCAGAAATGTGATTATTACTTCTGGTACTTGCCTGAATATTACAACCTATGGCAGAGGCTGGGCAAAACAAAAGCTTTGCTCTTACTCTTGTTGCTTTACAGAGAGGGAAATGAAGTCAGAGTGTGTACAGATTTAACTGTAGTTTTTGTCTAATATAAGACCTCTTGTTTCCTTGCCCAATGCAGAAATGATTGATAGCTGAGCAAAAGCTGCTGCACCAAGTTCCAGATGATTGAGGATATTCTTTCATCACAGGGTCATTTATAAGCCCAAACGGTTTTGACAGAACAGATAAAATTGATTTAACTTAAGAAAGCCACTTTTTTTATTCTAGACAGGCACCCATCAAACATTAAATATACAATGCAGAGGTACAGTGATCTTGAGCCAAAGCAGACTGTATTCTCTTAAGAGACCTGACTGGTCTTTCAAATGTACAAAGTGCATCCTCTATCTGTTTAGGAGGCTGCCATGCTTTATTAGAGTCAGATCAGCTGCATGATGGTGTGAGTCAGGCAGAATTGTTCCTCCCTGTGCATTGAACTGTCAGTATCCACCAGACCTCTGCAATTTAAACTTGTATATAAACAGTGTCTAGAAATGCTCCAGAAGTCCATACACCCAGAATTCATCTATGAAGAAGGAGCATCATCAAGCGAGGGATGTGTGTGGCACTGAGGAGGCATCTCCAGGCTGAAAAGGGGTTGAAAAAAATTTTAATTGTGTATTTTTGATTGTGTCTGGGTCTTTTTGCTTATAGCAGTCATGATTTCTGAAGGACATGGGTGATCTCCCTGGCTCTGTGTGCTTGTCCTGTCCTGTCCCTGGCATTGAAGTGTCTGAATTATGTCCCCCCGCTTCTCATTCAAGCAAAACATGCACGAGGTGATTTCTCCCCGCAAATATCTAGCAGGAAATAATTCTAGAACAGCAGAGATTTGGGGGAGAGTTTTATCCTTTCCCATTGTTCTCAGCCTTCCCACCGTCCTGTCCTGCTGGGCCAGAGGTGCCACTGTCCCCAGGTTGGCGGCGGCGGCCGCGCGGGGAGCGGTGCCCCATCCCCTCATTGTCATTCTGCCCGTGTCCCCCCGTTCCCTCTGCTCTCCAAAGGTCAGCCCGAGGTCTGCGCTGGAGCGATAATGGGCGAGCAGCGCTCGCCAGCAGCTCCTGCCACTGCATAGGCACTTAGTCCCTGCACATCAAGGCACACGCGCGCTCTCCGTGCTCCCTCGCCCTCCCTCCCTCTCCCTCTGCCTTGCAAATGACTCTGAGGAGCAGAGGCTGGTGGATGATTTAGATCAGGGGGGTGGAAAGGGGGGGGTGAAAAAAAGCACTCAATTTTTTTTTCCCCTATTTTTTTTTTTTGAACTGGGCTCCCAGAGAGCACTCAGGGCTGCCACGCAGTGCACGACGCCTACCTGCTCAACTGCAGGGAAACAAGCTTCTGAAGGCTTTAATGGGATTTTGCCCGAGGCTGTTTTATTAAGATGTCGGCTTTTTCTGCTGCCTCTGCAGCTGACACCATTCACTGTCAGCTGCCCCCCTTCCCCAGTCCCCCTCCTCCTGTCCCCCCCAACAATGCACCAAATTACTCGCTTCATTTAGTGCTCATGGCTCAGCACAGGCAAATAAGAGGAAAGAGTTCGACTTGACCAGATGAGTCTCAGCGAGGGGAGGTGAAAAGACATTGCTGCTTAACTGGGGGGGTTTCAAGCAGAAAAGGGAAAAGATCAATACCGCTGGGGCTTACTCCCACTCTATTAGAAAGAATCATATTTCATATTAACATAGCCAATTTAGAAGCCACATTTACATTCCTAATTTGCATCCTGGCTTTAAAAGCTCATTTGTAATGCATTGTATAATTATTGATGCCTTATATGTGACTATACCACACAGTGGCAGGTTGGGAAGGGGAGGAAATGCCGTCTGGTTTCAATAAACAAACTACTTACAAGTTTTAATGAATGTTAGTCAGTAATAAATGACTTTTATTTCTATTTCCATCTCAGATTTAAAAAGAGAGCGGAGATGGACTAGCTAATTGGAGGTTGTGTATTTCAGTAGCAAGAGTAAATGAGATACGGCACAGCAGTGGAAAATGTTCTGTGTAATGCCCCTTTCTCCCTTGTTGTGCCTGAGTGGTAGTGGCAGACTGGAGGATGGATTCCTACCTAGAACTGAGCAGACTGAGGAAATCCTGTCTGGAAGGCAAGGCACGCTTTGCAAGTGTCGGAAAATATTATCTCTGATATCTCTTATTAAGTTCTCCAGATTTCCATGTAAGCTTAAGGTGAGCTGAGAAGGAGGAGAGGAATGGACAGGAAAAGTAATGATCTGTGAGTCTCGCCATGCGTGTCCTCACTTATCTCTTAGTAGGTTATTTTTTTGGTTCAAGTAGGCTGAAATTATCACTGAGGTGGGATAAAGTTATCTCTGCATAAGGAAAACAGAAAGGTTTCCTAAAGCTGAGGATGATATCATCATCTAGACTGAGGACTCAGGAGCTGGGCTTGCTGCCTCTGCTGAGTGCATCGATGAGAGGAAAAGTCTGGGCAATTCAGGCTCCTTGACTTTCGGAAGCAAAGTGACAAGACATAGAAACCCTCAAGAGACCCCTATGTTTAACCCCCTCATGGGTGAGTCCACTTTTTCCTCTAGTCTGGACAATAAAAAAAGCTCCTTGATGAATTTCCTTGGTTCTCACAGGAATTTCATCCATTTGAGAGAAAAACTCACCAGTACACACTGGATGAGCCTTCGCAGGAGTTTTGCTTGATGGCAATACTTGGAATGTCCTGGGTTACTGTCCAAGGCTTTTGAACTGGGAACTGGGAACAGAGTGATGGTGTTTTACCCCAGCTGAACCCAATACAACTCTTTTATGGGTTTTATATTTTGCAATTCATGACATCTTTTACTTACTTCTCCATTTAATTTCTTTGATCTGTCAGAGCAAATGCTTTCTGATTTGAGCTGTTTGGGGTTTTCTCTTCAGCCTTCCTGAAAAAGGTTTTGCTGCTTAGCACAGGACATCAGTGACTGTTGTAGGCTAACGTGTTTTGGATGGCCTGTGTAGACAGCATTTGAAATGAATTTTGTTCACATGACACATAAAAGTTCAGATTCAACGAGTACAGGTGGAAAGCTGAAATAAAGGCAGTTAAAAAGAAAAGTTAGCCAAATGTGGGAGCCCAGAGTGCAGAGAATATTTCTCTGCCTGTTTTGAAGGGTTCTACCCGCCTGGACAACACTGTTTTTGACCTTCGTCCATGGAGAAAATTGCCTACCCTCTGGGAAGAATTAGAATCGACACTGGTGTGAGCTAGGTGATAGAAAACTATGTAAGATTGTCACAGGGTGAAAAATTTAGAGTTTTTGGGTTTATTAATATAGTAAATAGATAAAAGCTAAAAACTTCAAAATGGAGGATTGTTGTTCTCCAGACCTTCTTCTTCTTCTTCTACTACTCCATATTCTGCAGTAGAAGTAGTTTGGGATGATTGGATAAAGAATTCCACAGTTCCTGTCTACGTGACAAGATGATTTATTATACCTTGGTGGAAAAGTAAAAATAATGTACGCTTTTAGTGACCATGGGTTAATTTACCTTTAAAAAGGCTATGTAATTTTGATAATTTGGCATTCTCCTGCATTTGGGCTATGTCTGGGTCACATTAATGGCTCTGTTTCTCTGATAAGACTTAATAAACAACTATCTGAAAGCAGAGAAGGCTGAAGGTCCCGTTCATCTCTCGGACTCCTGGCAAAGACTCTAAAATTCTCCCCCATCAGGGGAGGCACAATTAAGGCACGGACAGTGTCAGCCAAAAATCAAAATATCTTTTCAGAAGCTATAGAGGAAATATTTTTTTAAAGTTCCTTCTATTCTGCAATTGCAGTTCCTAAGTCCAATCTCGATTCAAAACTATTTCTTGGTTTCATCAATTCAGTTTATCTCTGTGCAGCTTGCATAGACTTCCAGGGGCTGTCAACATGTATCTAGTGCATCTTCCTCATGTAACACCAACCAAAACTGAGAATAGGTTATGATGTGTTTCTCCCTTTCATGAAGTATCGTGTATTTTAGTCACACTGGATGTGAAATTGCTCAGCCACTCCCTGTGGTACAGGGGTGTTACTACTATGTTGATAAAATAAAAGAGTAAAATTCTTTCCAATGTCCTGGTTCTCCCTCAGGTGCTGAAAGCTGATGGTACTGGTCATGTTCATGGCCAGCATTCTGAGTGAGGACATTCCCTCCAACCCTGCAACCCCAACAAATTTCCTATTTGTTGTTTCGCACAAGGAAAATTATCCACACACCCAAATCTTGGTCATCTTCTAAACACTTTCCAAACAAAAAGGAGATGTAGTCCATGAGCTAGAAATTTAGAAATTTCCTGGAAAACAAGGTAGGAGATGGACCCTCCAGCTTCCTAGTGATTCCCAGGGAATGTTGGCATGCTGTGCTACGCCGTTGTCCCTCTGCATCACAGATGCATCTAAAAAGGGGAGCATAGGTACCTGACTGTACTGAACAAGATAAATTACACAGAAAAGCATTCTGAGAACATGACAAGTTACACCCTGAAGAGGGATTCAGTATAGGCATTGATGTCTTGAGGGTTTTCTAGGCTCTCTCTCCTATAAAAGAGAGAAATTGGCTTTTTCAGTTTCCTATTCATCTTATCTAATAGTAGACATTCGTAATACACCACATGAATTCTGTCTTAAAAGTACTTTTCCCTTCACAAAGGAAAGACTTTGTAAAAAAATAATCTGCTTAGAAGTTGACAAGTATCCTATGAGCATCTAATATAAGATCACTCGATCCCTTCCATATCAGGGAGTTGGAACTACATGATCTTTAAAGGTCATTTCCATTCTCTGAATCCTACCATTAAGGTTTAGAAGATGTCAGTCTGAGGGGAGCAAAGACCAGCACGGTGGTGGTATCTGGGAATGTTTTGTTGCTTTCTTCTTCCTGGTATAGCCCTTTCCCTGGGATTAAGTTGAAACTGATATCGACCAAGGTTTTCCAGATGTCTTTGGAGAGCTTATCCATGTCACCACCTGGATCAGTGACATCCCTCTCACTTGCCTCCATTTATAACAAATGGTAATTTCATGTATTCAGTCATACTCAAATTTTCCCACACAATCCTTCAAATGCAATTTACCTTTGAAAAGAATATAGTGTCACCAGACTCAAAGTGGACACTGGTTAATCATGGCAGTGGGAATGGGATCAGTGCTCAAAGCAAAGGTAAAAAAAGACTTTTTTTTGGAGAATTTCTGCTACGACTTCATTCGACTGCCTCCCAGTAGATACTGTTTATATACATGTGTCTGTGTTATACATAACAATTAAGAAATCATTAAGGTAGTTGAGCAATCCTATGTGAACTATGCCTACACGTAATTTTGTTTTATTTTCAGAAGACATCAGTGAAAGTAAATTTTTATTTTATTTTATTTTATAGTTAAAAGAGTGTTAAAAGAACAACAGAAAATCTAATTTCCCATAAGCTGACATATATTTAATACAAAGGGTTACTCGTGCAATCTCCTGAACTTGCTATGTAGCAGATCATCCCTGTGACACTGCAGATGAAGGAATGAAAGGAGTTCAGCAGCCTCAGTTTTAAGCATGCAGTTTACATTAATCACCAAAGATTCCTGTGTAATTAGCGGAGAAAAATCAGGACTCCAGGCAACTTCAGCTTTCAGGTTTCTCAGAAGAGATGGAAATATTAATCTTTTGGAAATATTAATCTTTCTTGCACTGATGAGAAGTAGCTTAGATGAATAACATAGGGTAGACATCTCATTTTTAGATGACTAACTTTCCAAAATGAAAGATATCAACAAGGATTCAGGCTTTCTGTAAGGTTATTGTTCCGCTCACCTGGCTGTCAGGCACACATCTAGCCTTTCCCAAGGCAGAAGTGTTGACTATGTAGAGAATTCAGGCACTTTAGGAGGATGGGTTATGACTGTAAGACCCTGTAGGAACATAGGTTTGAATGCTATGGGAATTAGAAAAATAATAATAATGCTCACGTAAGGCTGAGACTCTCTGAGTGAGTTTCCTTGGGGTTTTGTTGTACCTTATTAAGAACCAGATTTCAGCATACATTCTGCAAAATGCCTTTTCTGCACTGGAGCCATGTGGATATGACAAATTCATTTTGCTATAAACTTTGTGCCTTGCTGAGAAATCATATACTCCAGAGGAATATGTGTATATATCTTTCCTATCTAAAAATGTAGGTAGAAGTAAATGCAGATAAGGCAGAAGTAAGTGCAGATACATGCATATGCAGACACAAATACGTGAATTATCCACATATACACATGTAGCTGGTGAGTGTCTTTTACAGTCAGAGAACAGGTTTGCCTTCAGGTATTTCAATTTAATGATATGAAGCACCTCAGCTACACTATAACTGTTAAGCTGAATTTTGTTTTGCATTTTGATTATAAATTAGAAGAACGGTACATTAACTCTGTTTTGAGGATAAGATTAAAAAACGGCTCTGTTTATTAAGCTGCTACTCTGGTGATATTTGCAGCATACATTACATTTATAATTGACTTATTAAAACTTATACACTGCAAATTATAGTGATAGCACCCACAGGCTAAGAAATCATCAAAATATATAATGGCAATTTAAGGAGGTTTGTATCCACAAATGGGAATTTTTATCTGGTGTTTTCTTGTTCTAATGCTTTACTCACAGCTTTTGCAATATTCAAATATGTAGCTGGAATGCTGCAAAGAGATATTGAAAGGCAAGCACGACAAAAAGGGATTCAGAAGAAGAATTGGGTGATAAAAAAAGAGCCAAAGTATAGCACATAAGACTATTTCAGGTAGGTTTTACTTCAAATTTAAAGGAAAAATAGAAGAGTCAACTCGGTCATCTTTTTATTCTAGGCTATGGATAATGTAGACTAATCCCTCAGACCTTGTCTTCATAAAAATGTATCATTATCTCCCTATCTACATTATTAGAGCAGTGGAGATTAGCACAGTGAAGATTGTAACAAATTCAGAAATAAGAGCCATAAAAACAACTGACCTCCTAATGGCATCTAATGAGCTCCTAATGACTGCCATAAAAATTGTTATCCTCCTGCCATGTAGGCTCCCACAAAAAAGCAAACAAGGAGTGTGGTGATAAACCCCAATTTACTTCTATTCCCTTGAACATATTTAGTGGTAGCACAAAGGCATGGACTTTTTCAGGCTTGGTGACACTGCACAAATGTGGTCTGTAGATCAGAGGTGGGGCTGAGGAGGTGGGGACAAGAGAAAACACAGTGCAAAGCTGTGAGTGACAGCCTCTTGTCGCTTAACATATAACCCGACTGCATAACCCATGGCTGTAGCACTTTAGCCATGATATCATCCGTGATTCTGCAATGACTGTTTTCCTTTGGCTTGTCCACAGGGCTAAGTAGCTAAAAGACTTGTTGATCAGGAGGTAATGGCTCTTCTGGTGATCAGGACAGAAGGTTGGAATTTGGACCTTGTTTTCAGAAACTGCTGACAGGGATGACAAAATGAGACACAAAATGGCTAAACTCCAAAAAGATCTTAGACAATTGTTGGAAGATGATTTATCTTCCTAGTAGTAAGAATATAGTGTCCTAAGACACATAAAACACCCTCCCACAATCAGCATAAACAACTAAAGGATCTAAGTGAGATCAAAATTCTTTTGGAGAGTAGTCAAAGATCACAAAGGACGCCTTAAAATGCTGTAAGGGAAAAGATTCTTCCTTATTGACAGTGTTGCAATCTGGTCTGCATTGGCTGTAAAGGGAGCTTTGTCACCTCGTTTGAGTACGGAGACCTGTAGTGCTGCTCTACAGACATTGAAATGTGGCTTCCTCAACGAGGAGCTGAATTGCACTTTATCAGGGTAAGCAATTTGTAGTTAATTTGTAAAACACGGATGAGAGGAGTCATGTGCTACAGACCGTGTCTAGAATCACAAAACTCAGAACTGAGCCAGGAGTTTAACTGATTCCCACTCTTGTGAGACTGCTACAACCTTGTAGAGGTTTGAGCACTGACATTTAAAATAGATAAAATTGTAGGTTACAAATGCACCTCACACAGGTGCACTTAGACTGAGGTTTTTGAAGCCGAGATACCTTGTAATGAAATTGCACATTCCTGGGTCTCACTTCCCCTCTACATCTTGAAAACTTCTCTTTTTGCTTCGCCAACTCAGAAAATAATCAGACAGAAATACTGGGAAAGTTTCAGTAAGTTCTTTTTACTGCAGGGTTTTGTGCAAGGTCTATCACAGAAGTGTATCGTGCTCTGAAATTTGACAGAGCTATGACAAGGCTTAGGTATTCTTGGCTGCTCAGAGCCAAGAACATATCCTGAAATTATGTGACATTCACTTCACTGAGGTATTTATTGTCACTGAATGTGGCAAGTCAAGCTACAAAATGCTGAGACAGATATGGATCAAGTCCAGAAATAAACACCTTTTAGTTCTGTTGAAGGATGGTTAACATTGGATCTCACTGCAACCCTGCGTTAACACAATTTAAGTGAAGACTGGCTGAAGCCTTGCACCCATGAAAACATATTTATGGAATCACTAATGGCCATTGTAGCAAAATAAATGAATCACAGCACTTAGATGGCCTGAGCTCAGAGCTGCAATGTATTTTCTAGGACGGAACATGTTTTCTGAGTGTATCTTCCACTGATATTTATATTTATTATCTACTCAAAAAAGTTGGTGAATTAGGGTTTCTTTAACTTTAAATAGCAGCTCTTTTGCTAGTGGATTTGTATTAGACCACACAAATGCAGCTGAGTTATTCATAACTAATTTGTGTATCATAATCTTGGAGGGATGAGGGAGAAAAGGCATGAAAAGTTCCATTGAATAGCTTTCATGATTTTGAATGCTGCCTGATTTCTATCTTTTCTGCTGCCACTTCTGTCTGAGATAAACTATTCAATGCATATGAAATGTTAATCTTGACTCATTTAAGTCGGTGGCTGTGAATGTTTTTCTCTTTAATTTGTTTATTAAAATATTATCACAGCGAAAAAATACATTTTTATAAAGGGGCCACAAAAAAAGGAAACATAAAAATATTTGCAATTTCATTAGTTCCTGGTGGGATCTTTGTTATGGACAGGTCTGGACAGGGTAAATGAGAAGAACAAAAATATTTTAAAAAAATTTAAATCCAAAAGACATCAAATGTTTTTTAATTGAGATTGGAAGCAGTCCAAGTTTGACTTTCAAAAAAGGCTTTGATTTACAGTAGTTCATGTTGGGCTCATGTTGTGCCTGCCAAAAATCCAAAGTAGATCAGAGCTTTTTTTGAAATAAACACAAGCCTAATCTGATGTAGGTATTTCAAAACTCCCACTGCTTTAGTTGTAACATCATCTGTTACTGAATGATTTATAAATCATCCCTTTACAAGCACATTTCTACAAGGCTGAGGGTGATATATTTTAACTTTGGGACACAAGGACATGTTTAAATTACAATTGATGGAGACCTTCCACTGTTTTTAAAAGTATTTGTGAATTGGATTGTCTGTTTTCCTGTATATTAGACAAACAAGGGTATGATGGAGTGTTCGTTGCTTCTTTGCTTTTTCACTCAGTAGAAAAGAGGCAAAAGGGCAGAACTGCTAATAAACATTTGAATCAATTACATAGAAATTCAGTTCCTTTCTAAGATAAGGAAAAAAACACCTAAACTTGCATTTTTTTAGAAAAAGACATGTTCACGACTGGGTTCTGTTTATAACAAACCAATTTATTCCAAGTGATCATTTCATGTTGGTGGGGCAGGATTTGTCTCAGCTCAGTTTAGGTATCTACAATCAGCACATTTCTCACTTCCACTGGGGCAGATTCCTTCTAGAGTTGATCTCTGGATGCTCTCTATCTCACAGAGGGCAATTCTGACCACCCTGACACTGGCAAGAGTATTTGCCCTCAGGAATATCAATGTGGGACAACTTTTACCTTCTCAAATGGAAATATTCACATCTCTAAGTTGGAAGCCTGATCCAGTGTTTGGAACAGGGGATAGCCTGGAATGTGTCAAGGCCAGTGAGAGCTGCCCAGTTGCAGCTTGGTCAGGGCTCTTACAAGGAATGTGGAGAGGAACTGTTTATGAGAGTAGGTTTAGATTGGATATAGGGAAGAAATTCTTCCCTGTGAGGGTGGTGAAGCCCTGGCACAGGTTGCCCAGAGAAGCTGCGGCTGCACCATCCCTGGAAATGCTCAAGTCTGGGTTGGACAAGGTTTGGAGCAACCTATGCTGGTAGAGTTAATTTTCTTCACAGTAGCAGGCATGTTTGGGATTTGTGCTGAATACAATGATGATAATATAGAGATGTTTTTGTTATTGCTGAGCAGGGCTCACACAGAGCCAAGGCCCTTTCTGCTTCTTGTATGGCCGTGCTGGCAAGAGAGACTGGGGGTGCCTGGGAAAGGCAAGAGACACAGCCAGGACAGGTGACCCCAACTGATCCAAGGGATATTCCAGACCTTGTGACATCGTACTCTGTGTATAAAGTGTGGAGAAGAAGGATGAAGGGGGGACATTTGGAGTGATGGTGTTTGTCTTCCCAAATCACCGCTACGTGTGATGGGGCCTTGCCCTCCTAGAAACAGCTCAACATCTGCCTGGCCCTTGGAAAGCAGTGAGTTAATTCCTTGTTTTGCTTTGCTTGCATCTGTGACTTTTGCTTTCCCTATTAAACTGTTTTTATCTCAATCCACGAGTTTTTCCAGCTTTTACCCTTCTCTCTCCCTGATCCTGCTGCTGAGGGAGTGAGCAAGTGGTGGCCTGGGCCTTGGTTGATGGCTGGGGTTAAACTACAACACTGCTCTAGTGGAAGGTGTCCCTGCCCATGGCAGGAGGGTTGAAACCAGAAGATCTTTAATTCCCCTTTCAACCCAAACCATTCTGTGACTATGATTCCTCAATGCCAGAAGCAGCAGGAAGGGTCTGGGACAAAAGGCTTCAGTCAGAACTGACTTGGTCTGAGTTCCACAATAGCTGGTCTGAACAAAATGCTACAAAGACAGGACTGAAGTGGAGCAGGCATTCAAGTCCACAAAAATTTTCAAAGAAAAGCTAGGCTCTTAAATTTAAAAAATAAATTAAAAGATAATGTTAATAGATTTTTTTTTTTTTTGCTCCATTTAGGAAGTACAGAAAAACATGGGTGATGTGCTGATGAACTCTGGCCTAACTTACTGAAAATCCAGAAAGAAGAGTATGTTTTCCTTTCTACCCCTCATTTAACCTCTTAGGTGTAAAAAACAATCCATTTGATTTTCAAACTTCAGTATAGAAATTCAAATACTGATTCCTAACTTCATTATGACAAGAATATATATTTAGTCATTGTGGAAGTATTCCCTGAAAAAAAAAAAGTTATGTTGTAAATGTTTTGGCAAAAGAATAAAGGGACATTGACAACAAGGCATTCTACAAGCATAAATTATAATTTTGAGATAAGAGGAAAAACAGAGCATAAAAACAAAGATTAAAAAATGCTAATTGTTTCAGGAAAATATTTGAGATTTCAGGTTAAATATTTCAATTCTACAAACTGAATCTCTTCTCTCATTAGACCCTCTTCTTTACTCTTTCTACAATAGCAAACGATCTTATTTCAGATATATTTTGCACCTAACTGAATAATGTCACTTTTTTAGCGTGCCACATCAGAAGAACCAATCAATGCATTCTATAGTTTGATGGTTGGAACATCACATGAAATTTTTGAAAAACATTGTGTAGGTCAAATTTAAAGTGATGCAAAATTCTTCAGTATGTTCTAGGGTCTATGAATCTACATTAACAACACTGGATTTTATCATGGCAGTCCAGAATGATGACCTAATCTGACCCTGGGAATGATGTCACTGTACATTAGCAATTAGAGAGGCAAAGAGCGGTTTGCTTCTAAAGCCTCTAAAGAGCATTTTGTTAAAATGAGAACGCCACTCTGAATTTTAATGCTTTACCTGTTTATCTTCTTTATTTGTCACTATTTTCATTAAAATATTTATTTTAAGAAACAATTGTCAGACAGACTGAGATATCAGGAGTCTTCTCACTGGAAAGAGTTAATCATCATCCCCAAAAAGTGAAGTGAATCCAATAATCAAATATTAAGCACCTTTGCATTAGTTTGGGTGAAGTGGTACAGATGCTAAGTTTTATTTTAATATGTTAATCTAATAAAATGATGCAGTTTATTTTATATCTTCAGGGAGAGGTGCTGATGTTATCTCAACTTTAGATGCATCCTTCCTTGCCTGTACAGATCAGCCTTCCACTTTATCAGGGTGATGTTACTGAATATGGCAATTAATAATTGGAAATGGCAGCCTGGAGATTTTCTAAAAGCTTTGGCTTTTTTCTGAATACTGTGGAGTTTCATTAATTATTATTATTTTGACTATGAAAAGAGGATTTGCCCAAGGGCAGTTTTGAGGCTCCTTAAAGATTATATTCCTCCATGGAAGGTTGCTAAGATTTCGAATTTCTCTGTCAAGATACTCAGCTTTTTTGGTGGGAGGTGGCTGGAGTGATGGGAAGCATTTGCAGCTTTGGGAAGGAGACCTCGAACATTTCTCATTCTCTTTGAGGCTGTTTTACCTCCCTGGAGTGGGGGCAGCTGTCACAAATTGTAGCCCACCAAACATTCCTCACCAAGGCTGCTGCTGCTCTGTAGAGCATGGAGAGGGAACTGGCAGCCCTGTTCCTTGGGCGAGGTGTATCCAGCTCAAAGCAGGATCAGTCTAAGCAAGGTGGGGTTATTTGTAACCTGTCACATGCCAGAGAATAAATGCTTCTCCAGAAAGATCTTTCAGCAACACAGCCCGAGAAATAAACGGGAAAGGGAAGATTTGTTATGGATGCTGAAATCTGAAGCTGGGAATCACAGAGTTCTAGAGGCAGGGAATGGTTGAGGTTGGAAGGAACCTCTGGAGTTCAGCTTGTCCAATCCTCCTGCTCAAGCAGGGACACCTAGAGCCCGTATCACAGGACCATGTCCCTCTGGCTTTTGAATGTCCCCAAGTGTAAAGATGCCACGATGTAAACCACCTTATAAAAATGGGCATTGTGAGTAATGAAAGTACTGCAAAATAGATCTATTTTGCCTAGGTTGTGGAAGAAAAGGACTAAAGGAAGAGCAGGTGTAATCTTCTGCAATGAGGGCAAATAAAATGAAGAGCTGAATTGCAATGTTTTGTCAAAACCTGAAAATTATCGCAAAACTTTTGAAAGAAAGAACTGTCCTCTCTGCTAGCTTTTTTTTTTTCCCACCAAAGAGATCCTTGTGGAACAACTCTCTTCTTTTATCCTCTTCCATTGCACATATGCAGAGCAAACGGGATCACGGCCCTTTTATACTCTGAGCCCTTCAAACAATTCCCAGCTGATGAACAAAACACAAAGAAGTTCAGATCCACCCAAGGGCTGCGAGTGACTCATCTGTCTGGAGCAGAGAAGTCCTTGTGATGAGTCACTTTTCTTTTGATGCAAGTTTAAAAGTAATTAAATAAAAGGTGAGGATACAGCATTTTAAATTTCCCTTCACTGCAGTAGTTAGATAAAACCAACATCAGCTCTAATTCTAAAGCCTCAAGGTGTAAGTATCCTGCCTAGCCATGATGGGAGATTTTCACCTTCATATCAGTGCCTGACAGAGATAAAACATCCATGGGCATTGCTCCAGAAGAACTGTTGAAGTCAAGGCTCCACACTGATCAGCTGCAAATCAAACCCCTCGAAGGCTGGACTTTTTGGTCAGACTCGATGATCCTGGAGTTCCTTTCCAACCTTAATGTTTCCATGATTCCATGAAATGAGACACAGCTTCCACTCCAGCAGATCAGCACTATAATAAAGGGGTGATAAAGAGAGAAACAACTCTAAGAGCCTTATGAAGGAAAAGGACTGACAAAGAGGAGTTACTAAAATAAATCAAAAATTATTAATCTACCCATTTATCTTATTTATTCCTCTGTAACTCACTTTCAATTTTCTTTTAAAGCTGTTTGAGAATATTGGTTTTCTTCCATTGAGGGAAAAAAGGGCTAAAGCAGAGAGATGATAGCCAAGGAAAATATGCAATGTTTTCTAAAATATGCAAGAGGAATATCAGAAGAAGGGTCTTTTAGTCAAAACTTCAACTCTACAAGACAGCACCCCTGTTTCACCAGGTTTTGCAGGTCAGGATATAGACTTTGGACACCCTGGTTTTGTCCATCCATAGTTATTTCCTGTGGATCCATGAGGAGGTTTAAAGTTGGAGAACTCAGCTGATGGCTGCCCCTCCATCAATAAGTAAGGACCACACATCTTACAATAAATCCATGTCTGGAGTATTTAGGAAGGGCATCAAGGGGTGAGTGTGGCCTTTAAAAGGAATGTAAATTCTTCAGCATTTGTACTTAATCAATTCCTCAGCTATAACCAGTAAGAAAGTTTGTGCCCCGGAGGGGGAATCTGCTCTCGGCTCATTCTTTATTTTTTTCTGTTTTGTCCTTGTTTTTTCTGCTCTAATTTTCCTCCTTTCTGCCTGTGTTTTCTCTAGTCTTCCACCTGTCTTTCTCTCCCTGCAGCAACTCCAAACTCACAGACTCACCCTTCTCTCTCTACTGAACTGATCAGCAGCAGAAGAGATTTAAGGCATATGCAGAAACTTGAACACTTCTGAATATCATTTTCTTTTGGGTTTTCTTGACTTCACAGTGAAAAAATTGGGAAATACGTCACAGAAGAAAGTATTCTTAGCTGCTAATATTTTTATTGAAGAAGTAAAATGAGACAAAAATGCAAGGACCTGCATATCATACTACAGCATTAATCGTGCTACATAAAAAAATGATTCTCCCGTGATTGGAGGTATAATGGTGTATATATAATTCCAGACATTTGTGTCCAGCTTTTAACCCAGTTGTATCTTAGATGATGAACTGTTTTGGTGGATTTGGCATTTGGACTCCTTATATTTCACTGTCTCAGTTTTCTCCATTTTTGAGTCATCTTAAAGACCAGGTGAGCCAAAGGGGCACAAGTAAGGAAAAGCTTCTGTGGTGGTTGTTCTCTGGAAAAATTATTGAAGTGGCATTTGAGCTATGACTAATTTATTTAGTATTCAAAATTTAGTGAATTCTTTTGTCACATCACCCATCATAAATAAAAGGAAAAAAATAGAAACCTGTTTGATGCCTCAGGCATATTTTAGTTCGTTGTTCAGGTCAGTTCATTTCAATGCTTAATTTTTAATGGTTCATTTAACATAACTGTTTAGACTTGAAAATATTTTTCACATAAAACCTGGGGTTTTGGGGTCAGTTGCTGTCACCTCAAAACATTTTAAGTCTCACATGACAGATTCAACATCAGTTGGAAAAGGTAGTCTTGTTGTTTGGGCACTTGAACGGGACTCAGTAGACTCAAGCTGAATTTCAATCTCTGGTACTGATTCTTTATGTGACCTTGGATAAAACATCTATGTTGCATCTCCAAAGGTTTTTGAGTACAAATAGTTCTGTTCACACAGTCACTTGCAAAGTTTTCCTGTTTGCCACACAGTGTCCTTCCTGTGGAAGAAGGAATCTAGTACATAGAGAAAAATGACACCCAGCAGTGTCAGAGGTGTCCAAAATCATGCATTTTTAGTGGGTATAGGAGCCTTTACCTAAAAATTACTTTCTGATAGATAACACCTTTTTAAAAGGCAAAGTTGTGATGCAAGATCTACTACATGAGCAGTTTTAAACCCTCCAAGAAGCCTTCCTCCCTCTATATCTTCTTCATTCAGAATCACAAATGGCTTGGGTTGGAAGGGACCTTAAAGCTCATCTTTTTCCACCCCCTGCCATGGGCAGGGACACCTTCCACTATCCCACGGTGCTCCAAACCCCAGTGTCCAACCTGGCCTTGGACACTTCCAGGAATGGGGCAGCCACAGCTTCTCTGGGCAGCCTGTGTCAGGGCCTCACCACCTTCACAGGGAACAATTTTTTTCCTAATATCCAATCTAAATCTACTCTCTTTCAGTTTGAAGCCATTCCCCCTTGTGGTGTCACTCTTGTGAAAAGTCTCTCTCCATCTTTCCTGTGGGATTCCTTCAGGTACTGGAAGGTCACAATTAGGGCACCCCAAAGCTTCTCTTCTCCAGGCTGAACAATCCAAATTCTCTCAGCCTTTCCTTACAGCAGAGCTGCTCCATCCCTCTGATGATCTTGGTGCCTCCTCTGGACTCACTCCAACAGCTCCACGTCCTTCCTGTGCTGGGGACCTCAGAGCTGGAGGCAGCTCTGCAGGTGGGGTATATACTATGCATATACTGAGTATATACTATGGCTTTCTTTCTCCTAAAGTAGAGCTAATTCCCATTAGTAATTCCATAATTAAGCCCACTCTTTACAGGACGGACACAACCTAATTTTATGTTAAGTATTGCCCAAGTTCATTACAAATTTATTGATTAAATGTTTCTTTTATATGATAAGCCATTAACCATTTCACTAAACTCTCAGGATTTTCATCTTCAAAACTTTCCTTCATTCTCAAAAAACAAACCCATCCATGTAGAGCAGTGTTAATAGTGCTTACAGTGTCTCAGCAGATAAGTAAAATAATCAATATATTAAAACCAGGATTATAATGACTGGAAAGAGGGTAATTTTTCAATGGATGATTATATTCCTATTGTCAATTTTTCTCTGTTCCTTAGCCCAAAAGCAGGGGGCTGTCTTTGAATAGGTATAGATATATATGACTGATTGCTACTGAGTATATTGGACGCAAAACACTCAGACTTGCACCCAAACCCACACCTGGAGGGAGAAAATCAAAGAATCATTAAAGTTGAAAGAGACTTCCAAGATCATCGAGTCCAATTTTGACCCCACTCCAACCAGACCATAGCACGTTTGCCACATCCAGTCATTTTTTGAACACTTCCAGGGATTGGATGGTGACTCCACCACTTCCTTGGGCAGCCTATTCCAAAGTTTAACCACTTTCAGTGGAGAAATTCTTCCTGATGACCAACCTGGTGCAACTTGAGGCCATAAATCCTTCAGAGTTTACACTCACGATGGCAGGATTCACAGAGATGTGGCCTGCACTCATCTTCAAAGCACCTGACCTGGTTGCTGGCATTGTCACAATTAAGCATTCAAAAATCATTAGAAACCATAGCATTTAATATATTTTCCTCAAAATTTCAGAGCCCCCTACATTCAGATTTTCATGCTTCTTCTGCCTAGCCTAGTGAATAACAATCATTAAAAAAATAACAACTAAAAACTGGGATTTTTCATACAAAGTGCATATCTCTAGGAGCAGTTGCCCTAAAAAAAGACATTTCCAAATATTGTGGGATCATGACATTGCTGTGAAATGCTGGAATAATTCATAAATCTATGCTGAGATTCTGCAATTGGAATAGATAGGTAATAATAATTAGAGGAGAAGGAGGTTTTCTTTCCTTTCAGAAAAAAACCAATTTTTTTTACCTGTTTTTCCTCACTTTTCCTGTCTGTTGAAATGGTACATCACTATTTTGTGTAGGAATTGCAGGGCCAGGGCAAACCTTGGTTTAGCAGCAAGAATTTCAGGTTTCAGTCCTGAGAGCTGAGTTGTGCTTATTGATAATTCCACCACCTACATGATAACAGCCTTCATTAAACCTCCCATATTTCTTTTCCTTATCAATTTTGCCTGTCTTATCCATGTAGAGTGTGCATTTTTAAGGACAGGGCTTTGCTTTCATGTATTTGTGCAAGACCCAACAAAAGGAGACTTCTGTTACACATCTACTGCTATTCCCAGTGTTTGCAAAGTGCTTTCAAATCCTCTGAGGAGAAGAGATCGATGTGCTACAAGGCATTAGCACTGTAGAGAGATCCATACTTTGCTATATACAAATAGGCTGATTTCCCTGCCTTCAAAGGGAGGCAGGAGCCTGCTCAAAAATACTCCACACAAAGCTGTTTATCGATGCAGTGAGACAGCTCAAGTCAGCTCCCAAATTTTAAAATCCAGATTTAAGCATGAAATGCAAAAAACTCTTGTTTTGTGAGGGCTTATTAGACACTCTTAGCACTTGAGACACGGATTTTCTCCCCCAGACAGCTTCCTCTGGCTTTAGTAATGTCAGGGTAAGCAGAGAGCACTTTCAGACACAGTCTCAGCCTGCCCTTTGCCAGAGCTCGTTAGCTGCCTTCCAAAAGTGAGTCCAGGCGCTCTCCCATCCTAAAGAATCCGCGCTGATGACACGGGAGCTGGGAGCCAGCAAATCACCTGACAAAGAGCGCGACGGCATTTCAGCATCAGGGCTTCCCACAGGAGACATTATACCTTCAAGGGGGAGAGGCAGAAGGGGAAGGGGGGGAAGCAGGGAAAGGAGGACGGATGCGGAGTGGCAAGGCACCCGGAATGTCACTTACAGTCGGTTGGCCACAGTTGTCAGGGTTCACTTCCATTAAGCTTTGTGTCAGTTCAGAAACTTTACACATGAGGCTGTGTGAAGCGTTCTGCCACTGATGACTGCCCGGGGCTAGCCCACAGTACCTATCTTGTCACTGGTTTTCCAGAAAACCTCTCTGAGAATTAGTTGCATATGTTGGCCAGGCTAACCAGAGGAGGAGAGGTTTTGTCTCTTTTTTGTCAGCTTGGGACTGGATTTTTAAAATTCTTCTTATTATTAGGTTTGAATATTTTGATTTCATTTTGCAAGGGGTGGGTCTTGCTTTGGAGGTTTCAGAAAGAATCGATTGTTATAAAATGCTGCAAAGGTTAACTGAACATTTAGTATCATGAGAAAAAGAGAGGAGTGATGGCAATGAGGTGAGCTCTCTTAGCACAAAGAAAAGTCTCCACTATGCACTTTTAGCTGTTAAAAAAATCATCAAAAGTGACTGTAACAATGTGATGGGATTTGTTCTGACACTGTATTTCATCTACCTTAAAAATGTAGAGATTTTTATTGAGACAAGTCCAACAAATTTATATTGCATTCGAAAGGGAAGATTCTATTTCTACATAAATATTCTATACCGATTTTGGAGAAGTTGTGCAATCCTTGCCCTTATGGGGGATTTCCACTTATCAAATTCTGCTGGAAATGCAACACAGAAGAGAGGAAAAAATCTAGGAAATTCCTGGAGTTTGTGGAGAACTCCCTAACAGAACTGGTGAGGGACCCATCTAGGGAAGGTGCCCACTGGACCTGCCGTTTGTGAGCAGAGAAGGATGTGATGGTCAGAGGCTGTTTGGGGCAGAGCGATCAGGAAATGAGAGAACTTTTGATTCTTGGAGAAAGAAGGAGAGCAGTCAGCAAAACCACTGCCTTGGACTCCCAGAGAGCAGATTTTGGCCAGTTTAGGAGATGGTTGAGAGATTCCCTTGGGAAGCAGTCCTGAAGGGCAAAGGAATCCAGGAAGGCTGGACATTACTCAAGAAAGACACCCTAAAGTAGCAGAAGCAGCCGTTCCCATGTCCCAAATCACAAGCTGGTGGGGAAGAAGATTAACTTGGATGAACAGAGAGCTTTGGCAGGAACTCCAGGAGAAAATTAGAAGGGCCAAAACCCAACTAGAACTTTATCTGCCTACTGCCATAACAGACAGGCAAGGATGAACCTTCTCACACTCTACAACTCCCTGAAAGGAGGTTGGAGCCAGGTGGGGGGTCTGTCTCTTCTCCAGATAGCAAGTGACACGACAAGAGGAAATGGCCTCAAATTGTGTCAGGGGAGGTTTAGATTGGATATTAGGGAGAAATTCTTCACTGAAAACATGGTCAGATACTGTAAAAGGCTGCTCAGGGAAGTGGTGGAGTCACCATCCCTGGAGATACCTAGAAGCTGTGTAGGTGTGGCACTGAGGGACATGGTTTAGTGGTGGACTTGGCGGTTCTGGGCTTAAGGTTGGACTTGATGATCTTAAAGGACTTTTCCAACCTAAACTTTTCTTTTATTCTATAATTCTATGACTTATTTCCATACTATTGAAAGGTATCAAACTAAAGAACAGTGACTAATTCTTAAATATCTACATACCATTGCATCATTTAATCAATCAGAAACAATTATACAATGGCTGTATGTGAATCAAAGTTTAGAATTTTTTTCTCTAGGAAATATCAATGTTTCTTCTGCACTAGTTGTCTTTCATTTTCTTTCTGTGTTAATTTAGAAAGGAATGTACTTTTATAAAAGTTACTTGTTCCCATGTTGTGAGTGGGGACGAGTCATTGGGATAGACTCTTCCAAACACTGTCCAAATACTAAGAAACTATCTATGCTGTGAAAGTAGTTTCAGGCAGAAACAGAGCCTGGGAATGCCAAACTGGACTTTATGTGATCACTGAGCATCAAGATCTGTGCTCACACTAAACATCACTATCTACCCTCTGCTTAGACTTTGCTTGTATTAGACTTGTATTGCCAATCCAATACAAAGGCTGGAAAATAAGAGGAAGGCAGGAAGAGGAATGTCCATTTAGAAGGTAAATCTGGGACCTAGAAAGGCTATATTTATGTTCAAGAGCTGGTCCAGATAGGAAGAGCAAATCCATGTGTGCATAATAAAAAAGGCATTTGTCTCTCAGTGGATCACAGGAATTTAACTAGACACTTGAGGTCTTCTCAGAAAGGGGGTCTGACCCTGGCTCCCCCAATGCCTTAAAATACATATGTCTCTGATCTACACTTCTTCATTTTCCTTGGCTGATAATAACCAGTTAATATTTATGGATCAAGCTGAAAACAATTTTTACTCTGATTATAAACCTTAGGGTGCAAACTTTGTCTCCATCTCTAATCTCTGCCTCACATCTCACCAGTCAGGCTGCTTATGTTTAACAAGTGAATAATGAGGCAGGAAGAAACAAAGTCAAACCTTTTTTTTTGTAATATGACAATTTCATAAGCCAACTCCCTGCTTCTAGGAAACATTTCTCTTGTTCTTCTCAGAAAAGCAAACATGTTTTTTTATTTTATTTTAAGTTGCTCTTTTAGGTTTTATATCCCAGGCCTTTTTATTTTCCCCTTCCTCAGGCTTTGTTTTTGAGCTGCAAAAAAGGAAAAGGACAGGAAAGGAAAAAAGGGCAGAGAAGAAAAGAGAAAAAAAGAAAGCTGAATATTTGCCAGCCAAATGTTTTTAAAACATAACATTTATACACTGAACAGAACTTTCATTCTTCTTCAAGTCCTAGTTGAGCTTCTTTAAACATCCAGGAGTCTACTTAAGATTGTCTACAGAGAATGGGCAGAACAAGCATCTCCTACACAGGGCTCATTCCTCCATGTTTTAGATTGGTGATTTAGGATGGGATTGTCTGAGGCAAAATATCCTGATTCCTGTCTGTCAGCAGCTCATTTCTAGGTTTTCTGTCTAGTATAGGCATCTGCTTCCTGTCTGTAACCAGTGGAGAAAAATAAGGGAAGAAGTTTAAATGAATCAATCTTAAGACCAAAGATTGGGCTACATGGACTAAGCTACTTTCTGAAAGCTTCTCTTTCTTCCCGTTAAAGAGGGAAATCCTACATACTCTGTTTTCAACAAAGTGAAATTAAGAAGACGGATCCAACTTGTTAAGAGCAGCTTTAATGTCATTACTGAAAAATCTGGACTCTTCAGTCATGAACCAGGACTTCTGCAGACACAGGCAGAAATGGATGTCATAAGGTGACATCCACCCTGTGACATCTAGACTGTCTGCAATTGGCAGTGAGAAAGAGGCACTCCCAGCATATGTTTAACACTCTGCAGGAGATGTTTGAGTCAGATGAGTTATTCTCTCAAAATGCACCCTTTATTTTTTTAATTAGTTGTCAAGAAAGCCCTGGGTGAGTGAATCCCCTCTACTCAAATACAAGGCTTTACTTTTTAGATGCCTAATATTGGGTAAAAAGGATCATGTCCAGAAAGTCTGACCTGTTACAAGAAGTTCACTATAGCAACCCAAAGAATTTGCATCCAGGTAGCCAAAGTTGTGGCTGCCCCATCCCTGGCTGCCCCATCCCAAGGCCAGGTTGGATGGGGCTTAGAGTAACCTGGTCTAGTGGAAGGTGTCCCTGTCCATGGCAGGGGAGTTGGAATTGGATGATCTTTAATGTCCATTTCAACATAAACCATTCTATGATTCCATAGTTTGTGTACAAACTGCACAGAACATGTACACAATCAGAGCTTAAAAGACTTCCCCTACTTATTTGATTGAAAAGATCAAACATTTTCAAATATCTCACTCTGTTTTGAACTGCAAATCCTGGGGAATGGCTGAACTTTACAGAAGACCATGAATCAGTATGCAAGTAAGTCTGTTATTCTCAACTTTCCACAGGGATTGTGCCATTGCTTGTCTAAGTGAAAGATCACTTCTTTTGTGGAAAGTGTCAAGCTGCACTGCAACTTTCTGACATAAAAAAAATTCCAGGGAAAACCTAAAATAAGGGGTAAACCCAGGTGGGCTTGTGTTTCATTACATCTCAACTACATACTTTAAGAGAAGGGGAATGAAGACAGGCAGGCAAAGTTTAGTTGGCAGATAAATGGAGATCTCTTATGATAAAGAAGTTCAGACGTGGGGTCTGTCAGTATCAGCAAGGCTGAGAGATGTCAGAGGTACAGGTACCTCTCTGAACCATGGTATGTTAGTGTGAGATTATAAAGATGAAGCAATTCAAGGAACATCCCCTTTTATTTCTTTGTCTTCCACTGAGGAGCTGAAGAGGTTCCTTGCTCTGTGCCCCCAATATAGATCAGATACACATATCCAGCCATTGTCAGTTATCACTAAAATACAACCATTTCTAAAAACTGACAACACTCAGAGGTGCATTCCTCTTCATTATGGTGGAATGGAAACAAAAGCCTTTCAAAAGTGGCTCTAGACCCAGCCCCACAAGTATTGTGGTTCATGCAAGCAGAAAGCTCTTGCAAGTAGGACCTTTAGGCTATGAGACAGCTGGGACAGATAGTTTTCTGGAGATATCCAGAAGGGTCTTACTGAGATGAATATTTCAGCCTCGACAAAAATTTCAATGCATCATCACATGCTCTTTGCTAGGAGAATGTCCTGTTTATCAAGCATGTTCAAATCCTGCCACAGAGAAGGGAGGTGACAAAAGTCCTTGGGGTTATGCTGGGTCTAGTCACTGTGGACCAAAATGGAAAATATTTTGGTGTTTTTTGGAGAAGTTCACACTTTTGAGCTATATGAGAGATCCAAGGTACTGTGCAGCTCTAGGTGCACCTTCTGCGACTCTCTGCATCATATGTGGTCAGAAATAAATTCCCACAGGTTGATCTATGAAGTAGCACAGGTTTCCAGACTGATCCGTGTTTTAAAGCCCATTTTTTGCCTTTCCACCTTAGTACTTTTATGGTTATATCAAATACTTGGTTATGGTGCCACAGCCTTTCTCCTTGAGTCTATTTCATGCTAAATACAGATGGATGGGCATTTCTGAGGTAGCCACAGTCGATTTCCAGAGAATTCCACCACAAGCCAGGACAAATGGTAACTTGTTGCAGGGGGACATTAGAGGAGGAAAGTCAGGAGTAAGACTTCAGCACTTTGGTGAGCAGTGCAACAAGCACTGAGTTAGTTAAAAAAGGTTGCAGAGGAAGAGGACAGCAATTTTTTTAGGAACAAAAAGGGAGGCAACCCATGGAGAACCTCCAGAGACCACGCAACTCCTTTGAAAAAAGTAAAACCAACCAACCAACCAAAAAACCCCAATGCTGCCTCATTCTAGGTTACAAGAGACACTAATACTCTTTGCTATTGTCTTTCTTTGAAAAACAAGGCTCATGAATGTTTTTCTACATGCATTGAGAGCACCTAGGAAATACCAGAACTATTCCAGTCCTTTTGAGAGGCAAACAGCAGAAGTGACCTCAAAGAATGCAGTTTTGAACTACTTATTAGTCAGTAATCAGCTAAAAGTTAAACAGGAATAACTCTTCTTAGAAAGAATGGGACATTTTTAATCTTTTTCTTTACTCAGCATGGCTGACTGCTTGGTTTTTGGATTTTTTACCATTCTTGTATGAGAACAAATAAAAATTGTATTGAGTGTTGGGGGGTTATGATTTATATTTTCAAAATGTGTGAACGATATCAGAATGTCGTGGCAGGGTCATTGTAGCCTTCTGTATTAAATCAGAAGAGATTGGCAAAAATGCTAAAAGTAATGGGTAGGTTTTGAAAAGACCAAGAAGGACTTGATTTTCTCACTGTTTTAATGGGAATTGGAAACTTAATTGTGATTAGTGCCTTAAAACTCCCTCCCTATTACAACAAAAAACAAGGTGTTATGTCAAAACATAAGTTTGAGAGCTGTGGACACCAGGATTACTTTTTCATGTGCTGCACCTATGACTAATGATATATTGACATGACAATTGACACGAGTATTGTTCTTTCACAAAAATAATATTTCTGTGTCCTTAGTGGAAAATCTATGCTTGAATTCTATACAAGAGGTTTGATTTTAAGCACAAGCACTTATTTATGCTTGGATTGAGTCTGTTGTAATTAAGCAGACTGTATTTCTCAGTCAGGACTTGCAAGTGTTAGTATAAGTATTCAAGTGATTTTGTAGCAGGAAAAACCAATGAATTAAGACCTATGATTTCTGTATTCTGTTGCTGGTCTAGATGGATGACACAGATGAAATTATGTCTGAAAATTAAATTATTTGTAAAAT
>NW_008240221.1:15328991-15380071 GCF_000691975.1 Corvus brachyrhynchos
GTAGGGAAATCTACCAATCTCCTTTGTAGAGCACCTTGCGATCTCTTGAAGATCAGCAGTAAACAAGAATGTCATTACAATGAACTAAGTACAAAACGAGGGGCTCACTCATTAAAACTCCAGGTGATCTTTAACTACTGAGGATAATTGCAGTGACAAATAGCTCCCCACTGTGTTCCCGTAATCCACTCCTTTCTTCAATGCTTGAGTTCTGTAAGGTGTGGATTGCAAGACATTGATGTCCTGAAGGGAGATATCAGAAAGGTTTAAAGATGCTGGAGGTGTCATCGAGGCTCTAGAAAAGTAAGGGCTGAGGTTAGGAAACTCTGTGGGTTTCAGAGTGAAGAGGTATTTTACTCTTCTTTCAGAGAAGCAGATGGATACTGTATCTTACACAAGCTCACGTACAAAGGGAAAGGTATGGAAATTAACTTTCTCTCTGGCTATGATAAACTACCAAGGGAAATTCATAGCAAATCTGTCTACTACAGTTAGTGCTGCAACAGAGCTATTACAGAAAAATAAATAGAGGCAATGGTCAAAAGAATGTCAAGATGCTTTCAAGTTGGCTAAACAGACACTTATATCCTCCAGGGGCTTAGTGCACTTTGTCCCGTCCCTGCCAATCTGTTAAACTACTGATGCTTCACTGTATGAGGTCAGGAGTGGTGATTTCTCACATAATACCAAACAGCCCAGAAAAGCCTGTAGCATTTGCATCCAAAATGCTTCCTAAAGTGAAAAGGGAATACAAACAGATGAGGTGAAAGTAGATGGTGGGGAGGAACTCACAGAGACTGCATGAAGTGCACTTTGCACTCTAGTAAAAATTCAGCAGAAAACATGGCCCACTTGACAGAAATGTTTTTGAGGCTTGATAAGCGGATTCTAGCAACACTGAATTTAATCATAAGCATATAAAATTGATTTTTGTAAGACAAAATACATAAAATTAAATTAAACAGGAAGTACCAGAGAATCACCCATGTTTTAGCCTAAAATACCCCAGTGTAAAATCATACACAGATTTAATATATACCTGATTTTGCTATGCTGAACAATCAACAGTGGATTCAGCCATTCAGCATTAAAAGAACAATTCCTTAAAACTTGAGAGAAATTAAGTCCTATGCCAGAAAATAAGATTTCAGTGAAAAACTATAAAGTCTGAGCACAAAATCTATGTCTGTAGACACAAACTGAATCTTGACCATCCATCCTGTTGCATTGCCAGCATAATGGCTGGCACAGCTTTTACCCAGGCTACCTACCATGCCCTGAAAGTATTCCTAGGTCCCATGTAAGACTTGGGATGTGTCAAAGTGCATTCCCAAAAGGTAGTTTAGACATAAATATTAACCCTGAAATAGCAGGGAAGTATTTTGAAGAGGATTTGATAGGATGATAACAGCCACTACACACTAACTGGCTTTTTGGAGAGAATGGTTCCTGGCATTTTTCGCTTGCTAGTAGAAATATGTCCTTGTAGCAAAGCTTTCTCAGACTTGTTGAGGTCCTGCCAAGGCAGAGCTATCCAAGAAGCTTTCCATGAAGGACAGATTCAGGAAGCTGATGATGCTGTTGTGTTTAGGTTTCAGGAAGCTTTCAGAGAAGAAGGAATAAGAAAAGACTGACCAAAGTAATCAACTTTGAAAGAAATTACAGGACTAATTAGTGTGTGTGGGGGGGAACGATAATGATAAATCATTGATGAGAATGATATCCAGACCCCAAATTATTACACCTTTGTACTAAGTGTAGCTTCCTCTGGCTGAATGTGAGATAATCCTGGAAAGAATGACTATGAATAGTAGATTAAACTGGTACCTACAATAATGGGAAATTATTATTTGTTGTTCCAGCAAATCATTTCTCTATCACAGCCAGCTGTTTTTTTGATGCACAACTTCTTGGGATTGAAGGTTAATTTAATGAATGGGTGTTGGTGATAAATTTTTCAGGTGAAGTCACAAAATTGTTCAGGTAAAAATACACTTTCTTTCAATTCCCTCCTTAAATTGTACAGCTTGACACTGAGACTCAAGCAAAGCAAAGTACTGACCCTCAGCTGCCTGACAACCTGGTTAATATAATATCTTTGAAAATACTGGATAAAACTCCCAGTGTGAAATCTTAGAAGCCTGTGTAGAAAATATAGCCCTGTCTATAGAATACAGAGGAAATTACAGATTATTGAAATCGGATTTTTTGGGGGGAAGGGGGTGTCTGCAGAAATAATTTGAGTATGTATTTGCTGTCAAACACCATTCAGAGACAGACAGAATGAAAATTTTTAAAGTACCTTCTTAGGATGACTATCAATAGAGCAGTATTTTCCTTTTAAAGGGAGCACATTTCATAGTGTCAATTATGTGATTTTGCACCCTTGCAGCAAACACAGAATCTTTTCATCTGAAGGGCCATCACCTTGAGACACAAAATCAAAACAGAAGCCAGACATTCTCACCCAGAGTGTAAATCCAAAACAAACAAAAATTTAAGAGGAATTTTTTTTCTAGTGAATTCCTTGATTTTTGGATCAGAACAATGACTGTAAATTCCAAGTCAAGCTTTCTTCCTCCTCCTAGGCTGGAATCACAAGATCTCAAGATCATAGGATAATTCAACTTTGAAGGGACATCAGGAGGCCTTCGTCCAACCAGCTGCTCCAAACAGGGTCCCTTTGGGGGCCAGTGCAAATTACTGTGTGCAGGATGCACAATCTCCCAAGAGGAGTAACCCCAATACCCAACTGTCATGGGGAAATTGTCCTTCATTTTGTTTCTCATCTTCTCACCATATGAACAGCCTGGCTAGATCTTCTTGATAACCTTATCACAGGTAATAGAGGTTGATCTCAGGTCTCTCCAAACAGACACTTCTCTGGGTTGAACAATCCCACCATGTTCCTGCACCAAGCAGCTGCTCCAGCCCTGAGCACCCTGGTGACCCTCCTTGAACATACTGTGGTTGGTCAGTCTTTTATGGATTAGGGGCCCGAAACTGCAGTAGAGTATTTGTAATCTGAGTCCTGAATAAAGGGAGATAATCCCTTTCCTTGGACTGCTGGACTCCTGCTCATACAGCCCAGGGTGCTGCTGGCCCTTGTTGCTGCCAGAGCTCACTGTGGGCATTGGCCACAGAGCTGCCCCAGAATCTCTCAGTGCCCAGCCTGTACCACTGCAAAAGGCTCTTCTTTCCTATGTGCAGGGCATTTGTCCTTGTTGAGTTCCATCAGGCTGCTGCCAACTCATCAATCCCCACTGTCTGAAACCCTCTGGTCATAACTCAGCCTTGCCCTGTATCAACTGGTCCCATCAGTTTGGCATCACCTGACAACATGCTGAGGACAGACTCCATCTCCTCCTTCAGGGCACCAACACAGAAATGAAACAGGACAAGTCCCAGGAGGGATCACGAGTTACTCACTGTCCTCCAGGCTGAGTGTGATCCATTAACCACTACTCTGAGTACAGCTACACAAGCACCTGTCTGCATCCATCCCACTGTCCACGTCCAACTCCTCTTTCATCTCAATTTTTCCAGAGCAGGAAGTCAGTCTCCTTTTGGGGAATTTGATAGCACTTAATTAAAAAGAAAATCTCGATCCCTAATTGGAACCCTGTCTCTCATCACAACAGCAATAAATGCCAGAAGTTACAATCTCAGCTATCCAAAGGATTTTCTTTCTTTTTTTTTGCATATTGGTGGTCTGTATTGAACTAAAACATTTAGAATAAGAAACATACCTGGGGCAATTACAGACAATGATTTCTAAAGTCCTCGATACAGCCCAAACATCACTATCTAGGCTGTAAGTATTTGACTCCAGATAATATCAAGTTGGTGGTAAGAAACTGTTCTGGCTGCCCAGGTTTGATGATAGACAGTTCAGCACATTGCTTAAATAGCTAGGAGCAATGCCAATTAAAGTGAAATTCTGCTCTAACACTGCCTTACAAGGCTTTTAAACAGACTGGCAAATCAAGAAACATACTTCACTAGAATATTATGGTGTGCAGGTTTCAGAGGAACTTTGGAGGAAATTCTTTAAACCTTCATTAAAAAATACACCTACTATCACAAAGCATGAAAAATATTTTTTAGGCAGCTGGTTATAAAAGGAGGGCAGCCAGGGGAAGTCTTATATGTTCATATTAAAGTCCAGAGCAGAAGGTTCAAGTTGCTGGTTCCATTACAGAAATATCCCTGTCTCTATCAAAAAAGTCTGTTTCTAAAGGGAGCTCTTTATTCGCTGTGTTGAGATGGAAACACGAATTTGATATCTATGAGAGGCCAACAGGGTTAGCAAGAAAACAGAGAGAAAAAAAGGACAGAAGTAACCTTTACAAAGCACTTTTCCATCTGATACTGTTGAGTAGACTTGGCTGAATAATCTACCTCAGACATTATTCATCAATGTGGATGTTGGCATTTTTCTCCCCCATTTCTGCCAAATAACGATTTGTAAATAATTCTTATTTGCGGGTAGTCTGCTAATAAAACTGCAAATGTTGGCCATCAACATTTAAGTGTTTGCAAATTGATTCTTTTTTCTCTTTCCTCCCCCACGCCCTCCCCTCCCCTTTCCTGCCAGATGCAACTATAAAAGAAATTCAAAGGGATGAGGTGAAAATGATATTCAAGTGTGTATTTTCTTGGAAACATTGTGAGGAGGCTGCAGCTTATGCTGCAGAGGGGAGTAAGTGGTCTGAGGCTTAAGCAGCACATTAAATGGCCAACAGCAGCAGAAGCCAAAGCTCTGGACATTACATACACAGACTCTGATGTCTCCCAGGAAAGCTGGGATCATTAGTCCTGGTTCACTGACTTAGAGCTGGAGGTTCCTGATGAAAAGGACATAACACCAGGCTCAAGCTGAGACTAATGGGAAACAATACGCATCTGCAGACTCTGATGTTGCTAATCCAGCTCCTGCTGAGGATGAACAATTGGAGCAAGGGAATATTCCTGAAGCACTGACAAACTGCAATTGAGGATTAGAAAAGCCCCCTGAATGTCTGAATTTGTAATATGTCTCCAAGTTGGCATTATAAACAGTTGTCCCATAAAGCAAAGCACTTTTTCTCACTCAGGAGTATTTTACCAAAAATCAGAGAAGTGTTAAGCTTCTGGTGGTGGTGGTTCCTTTCTTCCCTTATTTTTTATCTGAGTTTGGTAGGAAATTTAATATGGTTGTTTGCATCAGCTGCACATAAATGATGCAGAGACAGCCCTGACACCTCAATGCCGTAATTTTCAAGCACATATAATTTAGTGATACTTTGCTTCACCACACACTCCCATATGCCCTGTGTCCTCTTGAAGGCTCAATGTAGTCAAATATACAGCAAGATCCCATCAGTGACCAACTTCAGCATTCAAATCCTTCTTGTTCTGTAAATTGTTTTGTGTCAGACAGTATCAGGACCAAAATTTGATTGTCTGCACCTTTACATTATTAGAAAATATCTGGTGAGTTTTTGGCTCAGTTTAACTATGTCTTCCACCAATTTGCAGGCATTGTTCAGGAATTAGCTTTGGCACTGACCATTTCCAAGAAGCATTTAGGACATGCCCACCTGTTTTGGAGAGCAAGAGAGTTCAATAATGAGGATGTAGCCTGAATATTTCAGTTGACTTCAGAGGAGGAGCCACAAGACCACGCAGGGTGTCAGGGTAAATTTGGCCTAATTGTCCTGGGTAACACTCACTGTAGTTCTGAAAAATTGTAGTTTTTATTACAGTAATGGACCTGCCTAGAGTCAAACTTATTTGTTTCTAACAAGGTAATAGAAGGTAAAACCAAGGCATTTCAGCCAACTGTGGCATTTTACTTCCTCCTAAACCTGGAAGAGAACTGAGTCAAAACAGGCTGGACCTTCCAGTGTAATGATCTTGCAGTTGTGATGATCTTTCTATTTGAAGACACCTACATTTTTTTAGGCTGGGGGATGAGTTTTTGGATAGTGAGGTTCAACCTGTTAACAAAAGGCCCATCTATTTTAGTTACTTTTCAAAAATGATATAAGGATTCTTGGAGCTCTAGGCTGTACCTAATCACAGAATCAGAGAATGGTTTGGATTGGAAGGAACCTTAAAGATCATCTCGTTCCAAACCCCTGCCATGGACAGCGACACCTTCTACTAGAAAAAATTTACTCTTTAATTAATTCTTGTTATACTTAATAATTATTATGCTTTCTTCTTTCAAACATTGTACTGGAGGCCTATCCTGGACATAGGTTATATTTTTAAGATAAGTTTGGGGGAGTAAAATGGAAGTTTGTTTTTTTCCTGTCACTTAATCTGAAGTTGAGAGCTTTCAGTGAAAAAATATTCTCCACGTAATCTCATCATAAAAGGCCCATTTACAGCTCCATTTTACCGCAAAAGGCAATAAACAAAGTCAATCTGTTGACTCAACTCAGCTGAATTACAAGCCTGTAACAAAATTTATAATCCAGTTTGTTTTTTCTTTTTTAGTCTCAGATTTGGAAGTTTGCATTGTTCTATAGAACAATTATTTTCCATGTTATTTTTATAGGTAGGGGAATTTGTCTTTGAAGGCTGAATACTGTAGCACTGAGGTAACCCATTACCTCTGCTCATTTTCATAAACAAAGGATATTCTTTGCAATCTTTGTTGAGGAACAATGAACAGTTAAAGTGGAAACAGAAAGACTGAACAACTGTTAGGTACATATTTGATAAAAGTTCAAGGTTACAGATCCTACTTTGTGTCCTCTTAAAAGGAATTAATTCTGCCAAATACACATCCAGGACTTCTCTTTAGAATCAGGGAGTGATTCATCTTCTGAAGCAGATGTGTAATATAAATCAGTAACAAGTTCAACTAAAGACATTTGTTGCAGACACCTAATTTCTCATAAAAAGACAAAATTAAGGGAGTTGAATTCCACCCTTTTCAACCACATTTCTGAGTATTGACCCAGATTCTTAATTGTACAAACCACTCTGTAACTCCTTTTAGGAGCTACACCCATTTGTACATATTGAATATCTTGCCTTTTTCTTTTTTTTTTTTTTTTTTTTGGTGTCAGGATACATTTTCTATCTTGCAGCATGTGCTTATGGAGAAAGAGTTGTCTGCTGAAGATCAAAGATAAAAGCAAAAAGAAATTCAAGAGCCACAGTCAGTTTTCTAAAATCATGGGTGGAAAAGGATCATCTGCTTTTTTTCCTTTAATATCAGGGAGAGCCAATAACCATCCACAAACAGCCAGGGTTCAAATCCCTGCTCTGAACCAGTCACAACAAATTGGTGGGGTCTTGGTATTCTTGTCCTTGAGGCTTTTTCCCTGATTTTTTTTTCTAAATTCAGGCTGTGTTATTGGTTTGGAGTTCATATTCACCTGAACCCACATAGAATTTTAGCATCCTTTTCTTTTGGCAAAGAGCTGCCCAGCCTAACTCTACATTGAATAAACAAACACCTTTTTTATTTGTTTTGTCCACATTACCTGAGAATTCCATTTGATGCCCCCTTGTGTTGGGAGAGCCAAGGAACAATCATTTCCTCATTTTCTCCTTGCCACTCAAGATTTTTAGAAATGTCATGTTTTTCTTCAAGTGTTTTGTGCTTTATCTTTTTCTTTCCCCTTTTTTTTTTGCCCCTAGGCAAAGAACCTTGTCTATATAATAGTCTGACATTCTTGTTCCCACACTGTCTTCCTGTTCGTGGCTTCTCCCAGAAAGACAGCAGCAGCAAATTCTTTATGTGGGGTGAAATAGGAAAGCAGCACAACAACAAAAAAGAGTCAACAAAAATATTCTGTTGTGATAAAAATGTCTAAGCATTTCCAGATTCAAAAATATGAAAGCAGAATGATGACAAAGTAAGAAATGGGGCATTTTTTCACCTTTCTTCCTCTGTAAATATGTCAGATTTGAAAGAAATATTTTCTAATTTGCTTTGCTTCTCTATTTCCTACTCTTTCACTTTTTTATTAGCTGGAACTCAAGGTAAAGATGATGAAAAATATGCAAAAATTAGGGAAAATGAGTACTGGGATACTTGATATTCTAGCAAGAGAAAAAAATGTGTCATAAATTTAATCAGACACACTATAATTACAATATACCTACCCTAGTTTCTGCTATTTAAGAATTTCTTGCCCCAAGAACTCCTGCTGACCTCTTTGCCCCACCCACCCCAAAGCATTACTTAAAAATTAATTCAGACTAATTGTGTCAAATTAAGGTGAGGAGTTTGCAGATTGCTGAAACCAGGAAAAAAAATGCTATAGAATTGGTTACACAGTATCTATAAAATATTAGTTAAATATAGTTTGCTTCCACTCTGGGCACCTTTTAGTACATATCTTGACTTTTAATAGTAATTTGAGAGGGAAACCTCCCCTTCTCAAAGGAGCCAACTCCCACATCAGTAGGACTTTTGCTCTTAAGTCCTGTCTGCTGGCAACAAAAGCAATTTTAAAACCTCAGCCGTCATCTTTTCAATAGTAATGCATAATACTTCCATTACACAAGAAATAACACTCTTAATAAAAACTTTGTGATGTTTTGTCGGCAAATCCTAATTAATGCCCTGAAAAAATGCATTGCTGAGGAAAGCAGATTTAATGACTTTCCCATTTCAATAAAATTTTTAAAAGAAGATTTGAAATATGAAAATGTATTTTTATAAGATCAGAACTTGTTTAACATAGTGGTGGTACTGGGCTAATGACCTTCAAGATTCTATGATTCTGAATTTTTATCTTAAAGTGACTTTTCATTTTAAAGCACTAATTCAGGAATAAAAGAAAAATTGTCTTTTAATTTCTAATTACTTAAATTAAATATTTCAAATTACCCAAACTTTTTTTAAATTAAAAGTTTTAGTGGATGAACACTTAGGAGATTTGAGGGTTTTATCCATCTTCAAGAAAAGCAAAAAAAACCACCTGAAACCTGAAACACAAAAACAATTCCTACCAGTCCCTAAGATGCACTTTAAAAAGGGCATAAAGGGACAATACAAGGGTAAAAAACCAAATCCCTCTTGTCTTTGACCCCAAAATCCAGAAATCTGGCAGGCTGATGTTGGAATATTTGAGATTGAAAGCAGGCAAACTACACAAGTGATGGCTTCTGTCAAGGTTAATAATTAATATGACAGCTTACTTGAAAATTTATCCACTACTTTTAACTTTCTCCATTATCAGAGCATCCTCCTATTCCAGTACAAACAACAGGGAGTCTGAGGCAATATCCCCACAAAATACCTGTGATCTTCCTACTAATGCTCACTCTGCTTTGCTGACCTTCAGGACCCAATTTTGCATTTCTTTTCCCTTATTCACCTTTTACAAGTCACAAAGGACAGCACTGTCAGTGCAGAAATATTGGTTTGAAATAGTCCAAGACATAATGGAAAAAAATTCCTTGCAGTGTGTTGAACCTGCAATGTGAAATTGCATTAATTCTGTGCACAAAAATAATACACTGATTGTGAACAATGATGTGAACTGAGGACCCTGCTAGTTATAAAAATCATGGGTTTAGTTCCAAACTTTCACAGCTTCAGTCCCATTACAACAGATTGTTTACACTCAGGTCATAAAACATGGACATGTTTGTCCTTACACTATCCTTATATTCAGGGTAGGAAATATGATGAACACTATAAAATGGTAAAGTCAGTAATAGATTTTACTGCTTGATTATTTTAATTTTAACAAGGATTACTCATAGGAGTTTGTTGGAGAGGAAGAAGGTAGATGCAGGATGGAAGTACTACTCATGGGAGTAATTCACTTGCTATTAAGTGGTTCTGCCAGGATGTTCTTATGCAGATATATGCAAATAATCATACTGACAAAGCAGTATTGAAGAGGGGAAAAACCCACTCAACTGGACTTTAGCTTTTCATGATTATGAACCACGAACCTCCAAACTGAAGGACACAAGGCTGCCTCAGTCTGCTCTCTAATGTGTGATTTATAGATTGCAAAATAATATGACATGGTACAAATTGGGAATTGGATTGCTTTTCCACTAAATAAGTTAATTTCTTTTCACATGCTGTCTTGTTTTCAGATTGACCAAATGTGTTTAGCACAACTACCATGAATTTGGAAAGTAAAATTTGGCTTATTTCTGAATTCTTCTTTGGGTTCTCCAGTGATCTGTTGTAAGCCATGAGTCACAAAGGATTGTTTTGTTTCTTACATTGAGCTTGTTTTTTTTTTTAAATTTCTGACTAAAATCAATAAAAATGCAAAATTACAGAATAATGGATATCAAAGAACTTCAGAAATATAGCAATTAGCCATCTGAATATTTTTAGCAAAAGTATAAAGAGAGAGTCATTGCAAAATGAATCAGAATCCAATTCACTTCTCCTAGGACAATTTTTAATAAGATTTTTTCATTCTAATTATCTTTAAAAAAACCTAAACATTCTAAACATTTGATTTTGGTTTGCATTTTCTTGCGTTCAAAAAATTCCAACTTTTAGTGCCAAAACCTGGTTATTTTCTGGCTTGGAATTTCTCTGTGGAAATTTCTATCAAATGAGAATCTTCAGATGTAGCTTCTGTTCTGTCAAAATGTTATTTAACACTTGAGAGAGAAGGAAACAATCAAACCCCTTTATTTTAGCCCCAAGTATCACTTTCAAGTCTTCTTGGATCATCTCAAATTGAAAAATTATTATCTGATGTTAGGAGCTTGAGGCAAATGACTCCTCTTGGAAATCAGGGTCATCCCAACTATCCCATTTTCCTTCGTGTATGTTGGGATTTACACATTAGTCAGTATTTGGCCACAGGCAGGTGAAATAAGACCAAACGCCAACACTGGGAGAGTCATCCCAAACTTTCCTGAAACTTGAGCTCAGCCACGCTGCCTTTCTGCCACATCTCCCACACTGGTCCAAGACATGTGTCTTCATGGTTTCCCTAATCTGGAGACAAAACCATGTTCAAAGATCTCTGCTGAGAAACAATGAATATAAAACCCCTTGGTACCAGTTAAAGCATTTACTCCTCCTGCTGCTTCCTTGAGGGAGGATGTTCCCTGTGGTTGTTGTACTCCTGGGTGCCTTAGGCTCCAGGTTGAAAAAACCAGGGAACAGATGAGAAAAGAAATCTCTCCCTTTATCCTGCCCAGGGTTCATTTGTGAACTTTGTCCTGCCCCAACTTCTTGGGTTTGTGGTTTTGTCTTTTTTTGTGTGTGCATAAATCCCCTGAAAAATCATTTTCATTTGGGTTTCCTGTTTTCATGTCACTACGCTTCGCTTATTCTTATTTACTTGGTTTTAGGTTTGTCAGATAGGCCCCCATCAGTCTCTGAACACATTTACATAATTTAAATACAAAATGCAAACATGCTGACTAATGTCTGCCTTAAATAGACTCTCTTAGGATAAGCTAGACATGTTCCCTATCTCCAACCCCTCAGGCTAAAACCAGAGAACATAGATGAGCTTCATGCACTTCCCTGCAACTTGATAGAATAAAGGCTGGTGTGGGCCAAGTGCAGGAAGCAAACTCTAAAATTCAGGGCCCTCCACTGATGATGTCCAGGCTGAAATGCTAATCTGGGGAAAACAGGGAATTTTGGGAAAAGTCCCAGAGCTGTGAAAGCTTTTCATGGTGTTTGAAGTATTCTCAGGTTGGAGTGGGTCCCCATATCGTGAAGGATCATGTAATGCATGCCATGGCTAAAGATGTTTCCAGGCAAAATTTGGTGAGGTCAGAAGGCTCTGAATTACCCCTGTGACTCAGAAGGCAAGAAAATGCTCTGTCTTTAACCAAAATGAACAGTTCCTCCACAGCTTCTCCTTTCTATACTGGTAAAATAACATTTATCGTCTTTCTCTGACCTCACTTTTCCATGGAGGGGTTTTCAGGCATTTTGTCCTTCAGCCTTATACCTCAAGGGATTAATTTCATTTAACTTCTGTCTATTAGGTGGTTCAAGTTTGCTCTGAAAGAGTTGTCAGGCTCCCTCAGTTATCCATGAAGGAAACATCTCTAGAAGGGTGTTCACAGCATTTCCTCAAAACAACTTTTCAAGGTGAGAGGAGTTGCCCCATTGACCAGGGGGCAAGACTCGATGGCAGCTTCAGATCAGAGGTGAACTCTTAGGTGGTTACGGGTGGTTTGGATGAATCTCACAGCGTTTCTGGATAAATAAGGAAGATTTTTATACTGGGAGGTTGTGAAGAGCCTTTCACAAGTTGACCTGCTGGTATCTGATGATAGAATATCCTGAGTTGGAAGGGACCCAAAAGGATCATTGAGTCCAACTCCTAATAAGAATATCCTATAATAAATACCTTGATAATTTTTAAGACAGGGCTTAGGTGTTTTGTAAATATACTTTCAGGAAGACTTTAAATCAGATATACCTAAAAGGCTTAGACAAAGGGAGAAAATGAGACATTAGTTATACTCAAGGAATTATGATACAAACACTAAAAACTAGACAGCCCAAGTCCTGTCAGAAATGGACATTCCCAAGTCAAAGAGAACATCTGCAAAGCTTTTTCATCCCCATGCTTTCCTTTTGCATACTGATACAAAAACTCAGGCTACCTCTTTGAGAAACTAAACGCTAAACACATTTAGACTTATCTTGGGATATGAACTGCATCTTAAATATCTTCTCTACAAATATTTTTAAGGAAATTTTTAGGCACGAAATAAATGAAAGCAACACCATATGATTTAGTCAGTAGTAAGACTATAACATTTCTAAGACTATAATAACAAGTAAGTTCTAGTGGCCATTGATGATTATAAAGTGTCTGGTTTTGTGATTTGTCTGTATTTGGTTTGTTTTACTTCCCATCAGATCCTGACTTTCAGTCATTACCTTGATTCTGCAGTGCCCCACTTTGTTTTCTCTCTTTCATTTTCTTAAGCTATTCTTTACCTTTCAAATTTCTGCTGATGAAGAAACTAATTAGTTGTTTCTATGTTTTCAACTATAGTTTTCTTAATTTTGCTAAGTAAAGCTATTTCTTGATAGAGTACTGAGTACACATCAGTGCTGCTGGAAACAGTGCAGGAGCATTTATTTCAGCTTTGGTTTCCTCTGAATGATATGTTTGGAAATCAGTGTCACCATACTAGCACAGGAAAAAAATAAAAATACACCTGAGCATCCTCATTGTTTGGTCTTTGACAAGTATGAACCAAATTCCCCTGGAGTGAGCCTGCAGGGTTCCACACAAACAGAGTTTCACACAGACTCTCAAAATTAGGAAACAACTTTATGGAGGCTGGCAACTTTTGGCCTATCTGGTTAAAGAAATCAGAACAACTTCCCTCCTGATGGTTTTATAACTCCGTATGAGGGATTTTTGTTGTCATAATAAAAACAATTCTTCTCTGTTGCTCATTTGATCAAAGAATAAAGCCCATTGTGTGGCAAATCTGGTAAAGCAGAAGAGTTCTGGTTCTGTTTATGGCTCTAACACACCCTGTGGAATAACTGCAAATGTTTTATTTGTCTCCATACACCTCATTTTACTCACTGCAACAGGATTTTTGTCTATCTCCTAAAAGTCTGAATTCCTTCAGAATATTGAAATTATTTGAAAAGCTTGAAAATAAATGCCTTTTTTAGTGCAATATCTTTATTTAATTCACCTTTCTGTGAATATCTTCTTCCCTCTCCAAAACACTTTGGGAGTAGGTTTGTCTGTCTGTAATCCCTGTCCTCTTTTCAATCTGTTTTTTTCTTTTTTATGTAGAAGGAAAAATGAATCTGACCAGCAGGACACAGTGACTGCTTTCTAAGCAAACTGATGCATAGAGACAAGCCCTCATACTGAGGACAATGAAAATATCAGCAGGTCAGAGCATCTCTGCTCTCTTTCTGTCATTATTCTATTACTCCTGGAGAGGATCCACATCTCGGTGAAGCTGTGGCTTTCATTTGTCATAAAATCATGGAATATCCTGAGCTGGAAGGGCCCCACGAGGACCATCGAGTCCAACTCCTGGCCCTGCACAAGACAGCCCCAAGAATCCCACCCTGTGCCAGAGAATTTTGTCCAAACACTTACTGAGCTCTGTCAGGCTTGGGGCTGTGATCATTCCCTCGGGAGCTACAAAAATTCTGGAAAAGAGGTATCTCTGAGTCCTCTGTTTTCAATGGTTTCAAGTTCATGTGACTGAAAAGAGAAAAGCAAAAATAAAGCATCAGCTGGAAGTTAGTCAAGCAATTAAAGGCAGAGATCTGAAACAACCTCAGTTGCTCAACACTGGGACAAATTACCAAAGGAAGTGATAGATTGTTCACTTTCTTGGAGACCACAGCTTAAAACCATCAGCTCTTCCTGGAAAAGTGTTATTATTGCACGCAAGCTGGAAGATTTAAGATGAGAATTACTAAATAAACTCTAATTAAAAAGTCCAAAGCAGATAATTCATCCTGCTCATTCCTTCTTCTAAGGGCTGATAATTATTTTTGAAAGTTCCTACCTGTCTCCATTGACTAAATGGAAACCAAAAAAGTAGATTTCCTCGTCTACCTTAGCGTGCATGGCTAATGCAAATATTTTTCTGTTTTGTTTTGCTTGAAATTAATAGCAATGATAAAAAAAATCCTGAAACACAAAAGCACGAAGTGATTTATTGAATGCCATGGGGCAAGGAAATGGCAACAACAGAACCCACATCATTGCAATCAATTTTCAAAATAGCTGGAACTACATTGCAGATAAGCCTCCAGATAGAATGAATCAACTTACTGGGGAGTTGGTACAACACTGGAGCTCTGTGTGCTTTTCAAGGTCCCCATTTAAAAAGAAAAAGATAAAAATAAAAATAAATTAAAATAAAATAATAAAATAAAATAAATTTTAAAAGAGATACACCAAAATGCCCACACCAAACAAACAAATAAACAAACAAAGAACCCTCTATTGATCGCTTGGATTAGGCAGGTCAGTGACCTCAAGAGAATTTGAAAACTCAATCTGAAGACATAAATCATTAGGATGTTAAGTTTGATTAGTTCAGCAATTGTAGAACTATTTGTTACTGCACCCCAACATAGAAGAAGCTCCTCAGAGCTGGACCCACAGTGAGAAAGGTGTGAATCCAGCAGGAAGGGGAAGGAATTTTTGGGTTCTGTAACCAGATTTTATAATTGTCCTTATTAAAAGGTGTTTTAAAGGAGTGAGAAGAAAGAGTAACCTGTGTTCATACATATATTTCATTAAAAGTGGAGTTAATTTATTTCTTTGAATCAGAAGGCTGGTGGTTACAGCTAAGCATGAGCACAGCTATACACGAGTACAAGGATGCTGCACTAAGAGTATTCCCCTTCTGGGAGCAAACCATATTGGATAAATAGTTCTATTACTGGGCTCTGGCTAGGGAGGTTGCCCAGATGCAATTACACTGGTATAATTGGTAGTGCTTTGGTGTGGAGGCAAGGCTTTATTGTGGATAATTTGTTGACAAAATGATTAATCATTTATCATTTGACAGTTAATCTGGAAGTCTATTAATTCACTTCTTACTCCTCCTCAGCCTCTCTCCCCAGCACTCACATTACATATCCCAGTCTGGACCAATAATCCAGACTGGTGGGACACTTGCAGGACACTTCAATTCACTGTGGGGAATTGAAATCTATGTCGCTTTTAAACTCGTTTTCCTGGTACTGGAGAGACCAAATCTGCCTTTCTTTTCTTCTTTTTTTTGTCCTGATTTCCCATCTTAATATACAGCTTTCAAGTCTGGTCTATTAGGCACAAAACCTGACCTTCTGACCTCATCTTTCAAGCTGAAGTATGAGGCAATATCTGACCAATTATGTTTCAGTTGCAAGTCCTATGTAAATGGAATATTTCTCAGGATGTGAATAGAAGTCAGTAGTATTTCCCTTTATGTTTAAATGGCTTTTTTAGCCACTTAGAGATTAAGTGGTGAATATAAAGGGAGAGACGAAAAAAAGGACTTTAAAAGGTGTTAAATTTATCATGTGCCATAAAAGCAAAGATATCTAATAAGCCACCAGTACTTCTTCGGTGGTTTTTCAGTTTCGTTTTACACTTTTGAGATTAAAAGATACATGCAAAAATATGTACAAAGTACCTTTTAGAAACTTTGGAAGAGGTCAAGGAGAAAATAGCTGGATTTCAAAAGCTGAACTTTTCAAGGATTTTCTCTGATTTCTCTAAAACAAGATAGCCTCCTCCTCCTCTTAATAGTTCTTCAATGCCTTTTTGGTAGCCAAAATCTTTGTTCTTTTTTTTTTTTTTTTTTAAGCAGCTTTGTAAAAGAAGAACTAAAAATTAATTATGGCTATGGAACTTTTGCACAGAAGAGTTTAAAAAGCACAGACGTAAAGAAGGGAAAAAGATGAGGGCCCATTTATCTCATATTGACAGGACTAGCTTCAAAAGATGACCTTGAATCATAATCATCCTAATGAGCTGAAAATATTTCACTTTAACAAGTGAAACTATAATCAAATCAGTTTCTGAAAGCTCTACTAATGAGCATTTCCTTTGATGAAAACATGGTTCTCTGTCTTAGTCTGCAGGAGGTGCACTACAGTAAGAGGCCAGCTCATGACAACTCATTAGCTGACCTGGGGAGAGACTAATTTGAATGCTTTTGATAAAAATTTCAAGGCTTTTTACTTAAATTACAATTTATGCACTTTTATAAATAGTCTAATTTTTATAAGTTGGGGGAAAGGGGTTAGGAAGACTTCAAAGTCATGGAACAAAGTTTGTTTACAACATTTAATTCTGTAGGATCTACAGAACTTTCAGGGGAGAATATTTTTAGTTGGTACTTTTATTTTTTTTCCCTCATAAAAAACAAATGTCCTGAATTCAACCAAGTCTTATGTTTGTTTATGCACAGAAGAAGAGGTCTGCCCTCCCCAGCTCCCTTTCTTCCTGACTGATGAAAACACTTTAAACTTTATAGCATTTAGCACTGGCAATATTTAAAGTCACTATTATTTACTGTGAGCTACTATATCAATTATCTCCAGAAAAACAGGCTTGTCTCATTAGGAATCTCAGTAATTCATTCAATTTCTTCAAACTAGCAGCAGAACTTAAATGAGAAACGATTACACAAATCTGGTTTACTACCGTAGAGCCCCCCTCCAGGGCTTACTCATTAGGATTATTCATCATTTTAACTCCTGCTCTGCTCGACACAGAGAAACACTTTTCTGCTTTTCCTCCCTGCATGGCAGAGTTGCTGTCAAAGCTGCACTTCACACTGAAGTGTTCTTCAGCTGTTTTAAGATTCACTCCCAGTCAGATCTTGGCTTTCAGAGACTTTTCTTTTCCCTCTCCAGCACCGCCTTTGCTGCAGACTTTTAAGGCTGTTTGACTTGTGTATGTGTGTGTTATGTGTCAGCGTGCTCTCCTCAGCGTCTGTGTGCTGCAAAAGCTGCACTGAGATGCACGGAATGTGCACCTTGTCACTGTTTATGAGATTATCCTGACTCTAACTGAAGTAGGGAGTGTGATGCTTCCAGTTTGTGCTCCACTCAGTAGGTGATTTTGCTGCAGCACATGCAGTAAGGGCTTTATACACTGAGTATAAGAAAAGTTACTCTTCTCTTGCCCAGAAAAATTGTGGCTGCCCCATCCTGGAAGTGCTCAAGGCCAAGTTGAACGGGGCTTGGAGCAGCCTGGGATAGTGGAAGGTGTCCCTGCCTATGCCAGGGGGTGGAACAGAGTGGTTTAAGATCCTTTCCAATCCAAATTGTTCTGTGATTCTGTGGTTCTATGAGTCCAGCATAAATCCATGCTGTCTGCCTGAGATAAGCATTGCAGAGCTCAAAGTATCTCCTGTCAGCTGCAAAGATCAGTGAGAATGCACTTTATTAGCACTTTGCAGCTCGAATTTATGGTCTTGATTCAAAACTTACTAAGGAGGTTTCCCTGGTGTCCCCCAGTCACGGAACCATAGAACCACTAAGACTGAAAAAGACCTCTAGGATCATCAATCTGATATTTGAATATCACATGGTTTAGTACCATTTTGAGAAGCACCACATCTACTCATTTTTTGAACACTTCCAGAGATGATGACTCCACCACTGCTCTGAGCAGGATGTTCCATTGCCTGACCTCTCCTTTTGTGAAGAAAATTTTCATAATGTTCAGTCTAAAACTCCCCAGGTATAACTTGACACCATTTCTGGTTGTCCTGTCGTTTGTTACCTGGGAGCAGAGTCTGACCCCCACCTGGCCACAACCTCCTTTCAGGTACTTGTAGAGAACTATAAGGTACCCCTGAGTCTCCTTTTCTCCAAGCTGAGACCCCCCATCTCCCTTAGCTGCTTGTCATTACATTACTGTCTGGATACAGCTTTTCAGTGGTTGTAATAATTTGGTGGCTCATAGTTTTGGCATTTGTAAGTGCTATCATCAAAGCCAGTCTTTAAAAACTATTCACATGCATAATAGAAATGTTGAAATAAAAAACTAGGAAGGACAATGGAGCCAGTAGGTAAATTTTTCTTTTTATTTGCAATCCTGTTGTGAACTCAGAACACAAGCTGGTCTGTGTTTGGAAGGTCACTGAAATTAAGTGTGATGTCCCTGGTGCCCAACTCAAAAAAATAAAAAAAAAGTAAAAAACCCCCAAGCAACTGCAGGCCATGATTTTGAATAATTTCCATTTTGGGGGAGGCTTCATGAATTGGACAAGGCAAAGCAAGATATTCTCAAAGCTTGAAGTGGAACAAGGAGGAGCAAATGTTTCCTCATCTCTGTGCAACTAGAAAATGACAGGGGGGAACCCTAAAAATGTCAAACCAAAAAAAAATTCATTGGACTTATATATTCCTGTACTTTTGGAGCTGCTTTCACAAAATAAGTATATTCATGGGAGATCCACGAGTTTGTTCTGTCACAAATCAAAAGTGGGAATACAGCTTTAGGTGAGTTTTACTCAAATTTCATTTCAAGTTTTATTTCAAGGCCAGGTTGGATGGGGCTCTGAGCAAGCTGGTGTAGCAGAAAGTGTCCCTGCCCATGACAGCGGGGTGGAATGAGATGAGCTTTAAGATCCCTTCCAACCCAAACCATTCTATGATTCTATGAAGTTTTTGTGCACATCAACAATATTGAATCACTAAGAGTTTGGAGAGTTTATCACTTAAAAATTAAGCCAGAAGTTGGAAACTTTAGTCATTTTTTTATTTTAATCTCTTGGGCTTTGCTAATCTTTGTGACAATATTATCATCAGGGGGAAAAAAAAAAAGGAGTAAAAACTATCCTAGTTCTCCTGTAGGATTATACTTTTTTAAGTCCTTGCAAATGTAAAATAGAAGCAGTGGTGGTTTGACAGAAGTGGGAAACAAGGGAAAGAAAAAAATCTCCTAGAAACCTCCAGTAACTGAGGTGGTGAAGGTGATAGGGCTTCAAACTGCAGCAAGCAGGTGGATGGAATGAGCTCCTCTCTGGAGAAAGGGAAAGTGGACTTGCTAAAGACTCTGACTGATGATCCCTGTCAAATTTAGTTGCTGTGACTGAGGAACTTGCCAGCTTAGCTGTCAAGCCGTAGTTGTGGTCTGCAGCTTGTTGCTCTTTTACCAGAGGCAGCAGAATGGGTTTATGTTCCTGGAATATTAATTTAAAGTCCTTTTGTTACAGTTTAGGTTTTGCTAAATCTGACAGGGATTGTTAAATTGAGCCTTAAATTTGCATGTGCCAATTCTTATTGCTCCAGAATCTTCTTACAATCCTCTTGGAGCCTTTGTACCTCTTGCATCGTCATAGGGTGGTGATTATGCTGTTTGCAGAATGGGCATATTTTAGGTAGGGTACTTCAGGCATCACCCACCTCATTGATTGAAAAGATCTCCTTTTACCTTCTTTTCCCCTTTCATGAAATAATAATAGAAGTACACATCCTTTTTTCCTGGGGATCGCACATTCAACTTTGCAAAACTCATTGCATCCCTCCACTGAATATCCCACTGAAGGAACACTGATAAATCTGATGGGATAATCCAAAAGCTCTGAAGATTAATAGAAAACTGTGATCTCCTTTACATATTATTTCTTATTTCAGGGGTTAGTTCTGGTATAAAAAAGTGAATTTTCCTTTCAGAATTATGAGAACATTAAAAAAAAAAAAACAAACTAAACAATCAACCCACAACATAAAGAATTAAAAGAAACTTGGTTGAAATGTATTTCTAATATTTTCTTTTTTTCCTTTACAGAAGTCTTAGTGGGAGAAAAATCAAAGGATAGTAAATAGTGCAAGACAATGTCATTAATTAGGAAAGCTTTGTGGCTGGCCCAGCATCCAGCTGCTCCAACTAATAGAAGGAAGTGTTCATAAAACTAAGTGAGCAAACTCACCACAGAAAAGTAGATTGGTAGAAATATTAAAAACTCCAATTTGTGGATATTTTCATAAGGAGAAAATAATTTTTTTGGAATGTAATGGAAAAAAAATTTCATTACACCTTTTCCCTTATTCATTTTTAGCACCTTGGTTATGGCAGGGCCTAGAATAAGCCATCATGGGGCATTAAGAATAAAAACCTGAATGTGCTAAAAATTTCAGAAACACTGAAAAAGAAGTCAGTGAGTGCTCAGATGGACACAGAGTGAGTATCTGTGTAATCTTCCATAAATTCTGAAATTCTGATGTTCACACAAATGTTAGTACAACACAGTATTCTTCCAAACATTTATAGAAGACATCATGCTTCACTATCTACTTAAAATAATCTTCGAAGGGAGAATCAGAAGGAATTATGCATGACTTGCATGGCTAATCATACAACTTGAATAACAAACATCAAATAGTTGCAGCAAACAGCTCATGAGCAACCAAATGTCTGAAAATTATTCATTAAAATAATTCTGCTAGCACTTAATAATCAAGCTGGAAAATAATCACAAAGAGCAAATAAAAATGGAGTGAGTCTGTGAGCATTTAAAAAAAAATATTTATGCTACTGAAATACAGTCAGACTAGGACATTTGGCTTCAGGGACAGAGGATGGAGTCTGATACTGCTTCATTCCTAGCACTAACATCTCCCTATTAAAGCCATGGAATCATTTGGAGAATAAAGTTTAGTAAAAGACTCTGATTTTATGATTCTTAGACAATTTCTTTACAAAGACCCAGCCAGACAGGAAGTCACCCCCACCCTCCACCTGCTCCTTTTAAATGTCATGGAGACATTTATATGAAAAGGCAAAGATGATGAACAGTGCATACAGGGGACTCAAAAAAAGAGAGAGAGCAAATAGGAATAGGACAAGAGGGAACATTTTCAGATTAAAAGAGGAGAGATTTAGGTTAGATATTAAGAAAAAAATTCTTTCCTGTGGGGCCCTGGCCCCACAGGTTGCCCAGAGAAGCTGTGGCTGCCCCATCCCTAGAAGTGTCCAAGGCCAGGTTGGATGGGGCTTGGAGCAACCTGGGATAGTGGAAGGTGTCCCTGCCCATGGCAGGGGGTGGAACTGGATGAGCTTTAAGGTCCCTTTCGGCCCAAACAATTCTGTGATTCTATGATTGCATTATAATTTTCTCCTTTCTAGAAGGGATGATCCCAATCCTTACACTCTCTTCCCTTTTCTTCTGGCTTGATGGTCTTTCATGTCCTCTATACCTTTCAACAGTCTCAATCCTTTTTGGAAGGATTTACATGTTAAGCCAGAAAAAAATTATTATCCAAGAAGAAGCATGGATAGTTCTTGGTCTTTCAAGTGTGGGACCGTGAACACTGATGCCAAATAGTTGAGGGGAAGGCAAGCTGGAGTGTAGAGGTGGAAGTCAGTGGCCACAGGGAGGGGTAAAAGGGAGTTCCTTACAGTTTCATGGCTGACAGTGCTATTCTGTCACGAAGTTTAGTCTGTGGATGGGTATAGAAAAGGAAGACCATTTCTTCCATAGTGGGATATTTTAAAAAATAAAAATGTAGGAAAAAAAGAAAGGAGAAATGTTTCAAAAATGATAACTATGTGAATTATTTCCATCTTTACTCATGGTGCTCAGCAGCTGGGATTAGGATAGTATGAGATTCTGAAAGAAATATCATGAAAAATGCTGCATAAAATCTGAATTATGGAGGAGATGATTTTCTTAGTAATTGAAATTTTTAATTTCCTAATATCAGTATGTGTACATGCATGTATGAATACACCATGCTAAAATGTAGACATCAAAATGGATCTGTTTGTCTTTTCGGATGTGAAAGGACACAACAATAGAAAGGGGGTACATACAGTTATATGCATATGTTCAGAATTAATTTAACTGAAGATTTGATTTTAATACATAAATTCTACATAATCATAATGAAAAAGTAGAAATTATTTTTAAAGACTGTTTACTAGTGATGTTGAAAAAATAATTTGATATAGTCTCATCCCATGCTCTCATTTATCAAGATCACTTGTTACAGAGAGAAAAGTGATTCACCTAAAGATGTTGTAGTGTTGTTGATATTTACATCTATTCTGGCCTTACCCAAACTTCTCATGTCCCACTTTTACACAGTTATATTCCTAAAGAATGTTCTCTTTCCTGCTTATTTGCATCTTGGCACTCGTGTATCACTTCTGCTTCATGACTGGTGCTTTAGGTGCCAGTGAGCTTGGATCTGAGGATGAATTTATAGGGTCAGGAATGGAAAGCAGAGGCCACCTCCACGTGCCTCAAGCTGCCACGAGCTGGAACCTGGTGAGACCTTGTCCTCCAGGTATCTCCTTTAATGCTCACACCCCTGTTTGCAACCCAGCTCTGTGGCTTCTCCCCAGGCAGATGATCTCCTGCTTTCCTCTCCCTGCTCTTTACCTGATTCAGGTGCCTCAAACCCTGGGAGAGAAGAAATTTCAGAGGTTTGCCTGAGGGTGTAAGGCAGGAAGCCACGTCAGACAGAGCCAGCTGTCTGACCCAGCTCTAATGTTGTGGACTGCAGCCTCCAGGATGCCTGTAGCATGTCCACATGGTTCTGCTGGCTCTCTGAGCCTGAAATACAGTTTAGACCTAGTTAGTGGGAGCAGCACAAGAAGGGACTCTGCTTCAGAAAGCTACACTAGGGAGGGAACACATCGCTTTGAAGCTCTCTCTGAAGAGGCTTTGCTTGGCTCCCTGCTTGTCCCTCTGTCCTCATGACACTGATAGTTCACAGAACTGTTGCCCAAAATACATCTCATACTTCAAAATGAGAAAAAAACCCCATTCTTTCATTTTGAACAATTTTCCCCACTAATTCTGTTATCCTGACAGAAATAACTTGCTTTCCGAGCAAAAATTCAACGTAAGTTTTGAAATTGTCATCTAAGCTTATTCAGAAATCAAGGATTTGGCTTTTTCCCAATGCTGTGGATTGCTGTTCATTTTCAGGGAACATATATAGTTAAATTGCAAGGGGGGATGGACTCCACCTAGTGTGTATTTAGAATGTGTGTGTATATATATATATATATATATATATATATATGTATATATCCAGAGTCCACTCTGGTGAGCTAATTGTGGCCGAGCTGCCTCCAGCTCTGGACTCCCCAGCACAGGAAGGACATAGAGCTCCATAGAGCTCCTAGAGAGAGTTCAGGGGAGGCACCAAGTTGATCAGAGGGATGGAGTAGCACTGCTATGTGGAAAGGCTGAGAAAATTGGGGTTATTCAGCCTGGAGAAGAGAAGGCTTTGAGGTGACCTAATTGTGGCCTCCCAGTGCCTGAAGTGAGCCAACAAAAAAGATGGAGAGAGACTTTTTATAAGACTGAGAGGACAAAAGGGAATAACTTCAAACTGACAGAGAGTAGGCAGAGAAGCTGTGGCTGCCCCATCCCTGGAAGTGTTCCAGGCCAAGTTGGACAGAGCTTGAAGCAACCTGGGATAGTGGAAGGTGTCCCTGCCCATGACAGGGGTTGGAACTGGATAATCATTAAAGTCCCTTCCAACCCAAATTATTCTATGATTCTATGATTTTAATTCTATCTTGATACCCCACCTAGCATCACCTAGAAGATGAAGGAACTGAGAAAACAGATGATGCACATACGGAATTGAAAATCCATTTTAGCTCCCGTACTTACTATTTCTTAGAATTTAAGAATTTATTGATGGTCCACAGCCAGGTAGCACTAAAACTGATGGAATTGGCCAGAATTTAGCTCAATGAAATGGTTGTTTCCATGGATCTTCCTTTCTATTGCAAAACCTCAGATGCTTGAAACATTTCTGCTTCTTCAAATATTTTTCTATTGGTTTCTACAGCACATGTACTGCTGAATGCAATGGAAATTGTTAAAAGGTTAAATCAGAAAGATTTGTGCTTATTTTTCCTTTTTGAGTGGTGATTAAATATTGATAAACTTCTATACTTTTGAATCAATTTTTTTCTTGCATCACAATATTCACATTTTCATATCTCTTTCCACTTATCCATGGAAATGTTTTCCTCCTCCTTCCTTGAGGAGGAAAACTAAACCTTTGCAAACCACAGAGGCTCTCACATTCAGACACTAGACTTGTGATCACCTTGTGTATAATAAATGCAATTTTAATCCCTGTCACTTACAGCCTGTTCTGTCATTGTTCCTTGCTGGAGATTAATGCTCCTTTGCACGTAGTGAAAAGCACTGCGTGAATACTCCTCACCTGCTTCCAGTGTAAGTTGTTCTCAGTATAAATCATGGCAATAACACTTCTTAGCTCATTTGGGTGCCTTTGCTGTGACACAGATTGGGGTATAGCGAGAAACTGCCCTCTGAAAGCGGGACTGAGGGGCATTAATCTCCAGCTGATGGCAAGAAACAACCAAAGACACAAATATCTTGGACAGGTAGAGCTTAGATTGTAACAGCAGCAAGTGGAATCATGGAGGTAACAGTAAGAGGTGCTGAGAGATCATTCCAGTCATCCAGACTGCACAGTTTTCTTGTGTTATTTAATAAAATAGAATGAAAAGCTATACCCTGTTTAAAGGAGATGAATAGCTTTTTGCTCTCAACTTTTTCCTGTCAGAGTATGAGCAAGAAAACAAAGGACATTCCTCTGTCTTCCCCAAAGATTCCACAGTCTTCATTTTTCCACTTTTTTAGCTGAGCTCAACTTCTCTTCTTATATGATTTTTGCTTCTGCATTACAATCTGATTACACCAATTTGACTGCTTTTAGTTTTCCTTGCCATGGAAGAATACAAATTAAATGGGCTTCTGGCTCATGTTTGTTATGGTTTGTCTTATGGTGTCCCCAAAACAAGAATCAACAATCTTATTACCTTAAAAAAAAAAAAAAAAAAAAGGAGAGAAAGTGGAGTAAGTTACCTGTTTAAGAAAGGTTAAATACAAATGTATACGAAATTGAATTTTTCTATCTGTATTTGAGCCCAAATAAATATGTCTTCCCTTCCTTCAGGAAATTCCATCTGTCCCTGATCTGCCCATGCCCTTAGCATGTAAGTGATGTTTTGCCTGTATTGCATTTAAAAAACTGACCTTCCTCCTCCCCACTCCTGTCTGGACACCCTGGGCCTGTTTGGGTGCAGATTTAGAACACAAATATACCATTCTTTCTAGCTGTGTTGTTTGTATTGTAAAAAAATTATCCCGTCTCAGGAAGAAATTCAAGGGCTGAACTCAACTATCAAGTCAATGGGAATTTCATCAGTGTCCTAAGAGAAATCATGACAAATTCTAAATTTGCTGTTTCACCAGTGTCAGATACATCAGCTATAATTTCACTAGCATTGAACAAGCATTGAAACTTGATTGTTGGTACGTTACCACAGATCTGGAACACTTTTCTCCTGGGCCACCAAGTGGCACAGACCTAGAATTTCCCCCAGAGTCCTGGATTTATCATGGATGAAGAACTGTTCCCAGTAAGCAGTTTACAGCCAATCACTTTGCTTTATTTCAATAGCAGGGACATGGCCAGGCCATAATGGCTGCTCCTTGGGCCAGAGAATGTTACTTTTATTAGAATATATGTAAATTTACTAATATAGATACAGTATATTGACCAAAAATTAAGAACAACAATTACTGAGAGTATATTGAATGCCCAGACAGAGGAAACAAACTTTTCCACATACAAGTTAGGGTGCTCAACCAAAAGGGTTTGGGATATTAATCTTCCTTTTTTCTCTTTTCTCTCCTTTCTCTCATTCCCTTTTTCATAAATAATTAGTTAACCTATGGCAAAGGGGAATAACCTAAAGTTCATTTTCTAGGCTTAAATAAAACATTAGCTGGTTTGGCATTTTCAGATTTCAAAAGCTTCTTTCAAGAGGTAAAGAGAGTTCTCAGATATTAAAGACTAAAGCCAGTAATAATTGCCACTGGGTTAATTGGGAATGAGAGAGAGAGCAAGCTTGGTACCCACTCAAATTAGTTATGGATTAATGAAACCAAGGAAAATAATAAGTTAACGTTGTAATTGATAAAGCTATATCAAAGGCTGTGTGTTTTGCTTAGGATTTTTGCCAGTTTTGTGTACCCAGAATTCTCTGCTCCTCCATTGAACTATTAATAGCCAAAATCTTCATGCTCTACAAATCCAGAATAACTTCAGCTCTCTCTTCCACAAAGGCAGGATTTCATAGAGCAGACAGTCACTGCTGCTACTGCTGCTGCATGGGGAGAAAGAGCACTTATCATCACATCCTTAATCCTCTCAGAGAAATCCGTCTCTCTCTGCTGCACTGGAGGCAGTGCACAGCACCTCACTTAGCTCTCAGGAAACATAATATGATTCTCTCAGATAACAGCTAGTTTCCAGGGTTTCTCAGGAGGAAAGGGCAAAGAAAAGGGATTACCTCTTGCTCAGGATAAGCATGTGAGTAGTATATTAGGATATAAGAATAAGCATGTAAGCATAAATATTATAACATACACTGATATATGTTAGTTAATCACAGACTTTTGCCACCTGAAAGTTAAGTTTCTTGTCAAAGAAGAGGAATTAACATTGGAAAATAATTTGTCTCACGCTGATGTAAGTAAATGAACTGCCTGTCTCTCACACCTTTGGCTGGCCTAGGAGTGATACTAAATGTTTGGTTTAGGAGCTGCGTGAGATGTTTATATTCTAAATGGGAAAGAATCCACATTATCCCACAAACAGAGAAATTGGAACATAGGCACTGGGAAGTTAAAAGTCATTGGGTCTTGATGGTAAATAACTTACCAGGACAGGTTTGTTTCTTCACAGGACTCCTTCAAGAGTGCAACAGACTTCTAGAGCTGAAGATCCTGGACAAATGACTGACACAGGCTGCAAACTCTTATATGATACCAGGGGGTGATCTACATTTGCACAAGAGTTCTGCAAAGGCTCTGGCTCCTTGGAAGAAATATAGAATCCACTGCTGTAAGCAATTATCCATCTGCCAGGCTGAAGGTCTTTAAGGTATCCTAGGGCAGGTCCACCTCTTCTCTTAGGTCCATATCCTGTGTGGACAGCTGAGCACAGTAACTTAGGACCCCTTAATAGATATCTAATCAAACAGGAAGCAAATAACTGGGATAAAGCAAGAGAAATCTCTTAGGGATTGTTTATTCTCAGTTATTTTTCTCTTTTTTTTTTGTAATCAAAATATCTAAAAGTATAATTTGTAGACATTTAATTTGGTCAGACAAATGTTTCCATGTACCCTATATGGGGAACACCCTTATAGACTTTCTTCTCATATGATAATTTTCTTTAGATGGAATTTCAGAATTGAGGACAGGTGTTAGAGTTTTCCATCCATTACTTTGTATAGAGCCCAGGTGAAATGGGTCTTTAATGATATTTTCGCTGTCCATATACTTTGCAGAAGTCAGTGGATGTTCAAGACACTATCTTTCCTTTACAGTTGCTGGACTGACTCTGAATAGTACAGCAAAAGCAAGAATTTTTCTGGAAATGCCAGAGAAAAATATGATAGTCTTACTTCAGACAGAGTGGCCAGGAACGTGCTTTTCCCAGCAGCCAAAAAAACCCTAAATTAACTCCATGCTTGGAAGCCCAGATAATCCTCTTAAGTAGGAGCGGAAGCCCAGATGTCAGAAAGTACAGGTGACTGCAGAAACTAGATAAAAGAAGGACATAAAACTGAGAGCAACCCTTAGGTCTGGGGCCTGAGTGAAGGGCAGAATTCCTGATGAAGAAGGAGGCATTAAATAGAGGTTGTATTTCTCCTGAAGCCTGCCTTGTGCTTCTTGCTCTTACAGTCTTGAAGGGACTGTTAAGGTAGGGCACTTCTACATCTCCAAAGCTCACCAAAAGGATGGATATTGGCATTTCACTGGTGTGGAGACAACTGAACATCATGTCTTCAGCAGTCTTCCTTCACAAAGTTCCAGTGTCCTATTCTTTGTAGTATATTGCTCTTAAAATAATGTACTTGTTGAACTTTTTGTGAGGTATTGCAGGTCTTGGTTCTTATTTCTTGAACTACATACTTATACTAACTGAAAAAAAAAACCTTCACCAAAAAAGTCTGCACTTCAGTGTTTGTTTGCAGTAATATCAGGTTGTAACACCTGGGCTGAGTAATAGTTTATTTATCTATAAATAGGTTATTTGCAGAGCAGTCACTAATCACCACCATAAGTTCGGATGGAAGAACCTGACCCTGAAACACCACAATGCAGTTGAACAGTTGACAGCATTTAAAGACTATTGAAATCCCATTAATGGGGCTTCTGTTTAATTTGCACTTTCAAAGAAGACTGTAGTCTTGGAAAAATTATTATCCACCAAAGGCGACCTTATTGAGACATCACAATGAATATTAGTCTGGGGTAATATGTAAATCTGGGTGTCATTTGCATGACAATGCAGCCTAACCCACCGCATGCTTCCATCTGACAGCCCAGTACCAACATGTAAACTGTAAACAATAAAAGGGCACAGAATGGCCCAGTGGGGGTCCTGCACCACGCAACAACAAAACGTCTCCTGCAGACACAAAGCCCAATCCGTTAGTTTAATAGGAGTGAAACCAATTCAGGAGCTTTCTGGTCAAAGATCTGACACAGTTTCCAAGCTAGTCCCCAACATTGCTGTCATGATCTACTGTAACTTATGGTAAGACCCAAAGAAGTTTAATCAAGCAAAATTGCTGAAAGTAGAAATCTTTACCACATCACTAAGAGCTCCTTTTTAAAGACTGGCCTTCTTTTTATTGGAAGCTAACATTGCATGCTTCAAAAAGTACTTTCTTCAAAACAGTTTTCATAGAGGGATTAGGAGCAGGACAGTAGAAACACATAAGCCTTTAATCAATAGGTCACCCGTTAAAATTTGGCTTACAATAGCAGTGCTTGCAAGCGACTGACATCTGTGAGCAGCATGTGTAACCTGTCAAGGCTTCATTGGTGTCAGGGAAACTAAGATAATTTACCCCAGTTTAATATCAGACCCCTGAAGTCTTCCCCTTAGTCACTGGAGGGGAAAATTTCTCTGTGTGATTCGCAATTCGTAAATGGATTCATCGAAAAACTGTGACTATATTTTGGCTCTGCTGAATACTGATCTCACATGCCCTTCAAATCTAAATAATGAAAGGGCTGATACACTCTCTTGTCCATTCTCTCATCTTCCAAATCCTTTCTCTAGCCTCACTTCTTCAAAGAGGCTTTAAACTCCTACAATGCAATGTAAATGAGGAGAGGAGCTCTACTGAAGTTTCCAGTACCACGGAACAGGAGCAGCATGGCTGGAGAAACAGCTCCACATCCCAAAATCTACCCACCATGGAAAGTGATGAACTCTGAGATAGAATTGAGGTCAAATTTTGTTTGACTCAGGCAATCAATCCAATGAATTCCCTGTGTCCCTACAGGTAGTGTGAGCAGAGGAGTCAGCAGCTGAAGGCACCTGGAGAATTTCATTAATCCTGCCTCACTGGTACTGAGTGTGAAACACGCTCCAGAACTGTGTCCTGCATGCTGAGCTTCCCTGTTTATTGTCTAAGGAGCATTGTGCACCTCAGGCATGAAAACCAAAACATAACTATGATCCCTTGGTGAGGAGCTGGTTGGTTGTGCAGGGCTATTTCTTGAGATCCTACTGGTCTCCAGAGCTTGGCAACTGGTCAAAACTGGAGTCAAAGATGCTCCTTTACAGTTCAAAGCCTTCTCCACTTTTTTCATTGTTTGGAAAGACAGCTGTTTTCTTTTAATGTGTAGAGATGCTTTCACCCACCTTTACACTATAAAGTGCTAGACACAGTGTTGCTTTCCAAGCAGGAATCTTGGGGTTTCTTCCCTTCTTGGCTTGAGGTCAGCCATGCAGGTTTACTGTTCTTCAACAAGAGCACACTAAGAGATCTCGATGTTTCTGTCTTTACATCAAACATCACTGGAAGAGTCACCATCAAAAAAAAATTAGCTCAGGCAGCAGCAGCTTGAACCCACCAGATGCTGTGGCTTCTTTTCTGAGCAGAGAGCAAATGAACCCGTGTCCTTGAGAAGGAACATGGCCTTCTTTCCCATGTGTGTCTGTGCTCTAACCATTGGATTATAATATGAAAGACGGACATTGTCACTCTTCTAAATAGAATGTGTCTGTATCTCTACTTAATGAAGTGTCTGTCTGAACTGGTAAACTGGTTTTAAGCTGAAAACATCTGCCAGTTCAACCGCCTCAGGGGATGTCACTGGTATCAAAGCAATCACACAGGAACATCTCTGAGCATGCACAAAAGTGGAATTCGAGGAGCTTCAGAAATGTTTAAATGAGCTGAGAAACACCATAATAGCATAATCTCTTCCAAAAGTTGCCAGCTATTCACCTGAATAGACAAATAGGGGTTTTGGGTTTCAAGCCCTATTTTATGCATTTAGACTCTGGATGTGAAGTGTTTAGAAAGTTTTAGGAGGATTTATCTAGCTCAGCACTAAGAAAAATGGAGATCACCTTCACAGCCACACTTCACCTCTTCACACTTTCAGTGTGAATATAGAGTTTCATCAGTTTCTGGACAAAATTTGCTATTTTTTTTAATTGTATGAGAACTTAAGACAAAATACATTATAAAACATTTTGCCAGAAAACTTTCGAGCTTTTAATGCTGATCCAGTGTTTTTAGCATTTATACAGCATTTTTTCCTATATATGTTTGCATTAGTTAGTCCATAACACTTGACAAAGTGGAAGCAAAGAAGCCAGACTGGTTTTTTTCTTTCATGAAATCAAACATTTGATTAGTTTATCCGGAAAATTTTGACAAAATTGTAACGCTCTTGAAGAAAGTTTCACTTTGTCCAGTCAGCATTCTCCCATGTTCTTTTGGAACACTTTATTACCAGTTCTAACTAAATTCACATGAGAAAGGTAAAGACAGCAATATGGCAAACAACGCCTATGATATTTCAGAGAACAACTGCTTGACATTTATATTAGATTTCTGGCCGACTATTACAATATCTTTGATGAGTGAGATCTTGATTTAACTCCTCCTGGAGGTACGAATGCACCTCCCAGAGCCTGTGAAGATGCGATGCCAAGGAGAAAGAGCAGATGGTGTTTGCCTTGTCCCTGCCCCCTGAGTATTACCCACAGGGATGACAGCTTTACACTGCACCTTGGCTCCACAGAAACCTGGTGAGGGAAGATCCCGTGTGGTCGAACTGAATGAACCCATCTCCTGCTGCTTCTTTCATAAAAGTCTAGAAAAACAAGTCTGGGAGAAATCTCAAGAGGCCATGCCATCCATTCCCTGCTCCCAGCTGGCGTCAGCAGGTTCATGGTTGACGCAACATAGTTTTGGGGGGCTCTGTCAGCTGAGCGTGGTTTCATGTGCAGGGAGCTAGGGATTAAGGATTGAGAACCTTCGTAAAAAGGTGGGATGTTAATAGATTTCTTTCCCAAATTAGACAAAGCATTCTGGTAGACAACATTGGAGTTTGAGCACTGTTCAACCTTACAAAAGGGGAGAAAAAGCCAAGCGACCAAGAAGTGGTAGCATGGCTGTAGGGGAGGATCTCCTCATGGCTCTGATCCAGGGAAGAGGTAGGACCTATTGCTTCAGGAAGGTGCTTCAAATCCTGGCTTTTGGAAGTACATCCGTGTGCATGGTTTTGAGATGGTTTCTACTTGCATGTCCTCGGTTTGCAGAGTAGCATTTAGTCCCATTTTTATAGGGAGGTGCCCAAACACTGGAGTCTCCAAATCAGTACTGTAGGATGCTTGTCAGTCCTTTGTCAGGTAGTGATGTATTTCCAAATATATTTCACATCTTTTAGAAAACAATGACTGCAGCAGCAGCCTCTCTCATGAAGTCACCTGCTCGGGGGAAAGAATTCAAAGCCTTGCTGAAGGTGTATTTCAGAGAAAGATAATTATTCTCCTGGTTGTACTCTGGTTTATGCCAAAAAATGACAGTGCAAAGTTAAGTTTAAATCAGTTAAATATTAGGAATATTAGGAAGAAATTCTTCCCTGTGAGGATGGTGAGGCCCTGGCACAGGTTCCCAGAGAAGCTGTGGCTGCCCCATCCCTGGAAGTGTCCAAGGCCAGGTTGGACAGGACTTGGAGCAACCTGGGATAGTGGAAGGTGTCCCTGCCCATGGCAGGGGGTTGGAATGAGATGATCTTTAAGATGCCTCCCAACCCAAACTATTCTCTGCTTCAATGAAAACCAGAGTATTTCCCTCTCACTATATCTGGAAATGTTGGCAAAAATATTTTAAAGGACTTTTCTTGATATTTTCTCTACAGGACCAGCAAATGAATGCTACTACGAATGAGAAAATTATCATCCACAAAAACACAATCACCACAATAAATCTGATATTTTGTTTCATTAAAGGAAAAAAGAAAAAAAGAAAAATATTTGTATCTAATATTTATGGATCCTCTAAAGACATAATCTTTTTATTTTCCCTGTTTATTTACCAAATTATCAACTTCAGTTTCAAGGTAGTGAGGCTTTAGGTTGTGAACATCAGTCATTACCTAAGGCAGGGCCTATACTTACACAGGTAGGCAGGTAAGCAGATCCATGGTCCTGGCTGAGGCTGACAGTGCCACCTTTATTGGGTTTTTGGGTGATAAGGGTGTGATGGTGCTCGCAGTATCTATTTATCTTTGTTTCTTAAAAAAAAAATACAGCTACTATCATATCGAATATGTATGCACATGTATAAATGTATCAATTTTCTGGAAGTGGGAATAAGCTTAAAATTGTTATATTAATCAGTATGGGCTATATTGTGCCTTAAGGCACAGCCCTAAGCAAGGGCTGGTGCATAAACTAAAAAGAACAGGTTGGATTTTACTGCCTTCCTTTTATTTCCTCCCATTCTCCTCCTTCCCCTAAGGAAAAACAGGGGGAAAAAAAGGCTAATTGCAAAATTCTCCTCCAGCTCTTTCTGAGTGTCATCATATCTCTGAACAGAAGCAATGAGACGTTTTGGCAACACCGGACTCTCTTTCTCCCTGCGTACTCATTCTTTCTATTTCTCATGGGCTCCCAGCTTCCTTATCTCTTTCCACCTCCCTCAGGTCACTTCCTTCTGCTGCTGCTTTGGATTGTTGGAGACATCTGGGTTCTCTTTCTGGGCAAGTGCAACCTGGCAAGTCCTTGACATATTTGCCTGTATATGTCACATCTTCATTACGTCAACCCTGTTGCAGCTCTCTTTGGGCCTCTTCACCTCTGGTTTTTATTTCCCTACCTTGTTTGGATAAGTATTTATATTCCTCTTTATGGAATGAAATGGGGGCAGGTTGCAGGGTGAACTCTGCTGGCTCAGCCACTTTGTGCATGGGACACCTGCGAGCTGAGGGCCCCCATTTAAGCCCCCATCTATTGCCCACCAGCTTCTGCAAATGCAAATATTGCAGTTATTTTTGGCTGCCCAAATGCCACACAGGGAATTTCCCTGACTTCTCTCCCTTTGCTGGGGTATTTGGTATTTTAGGCACTTGGCTGAGGGATATACATTACAAGCCTGCTGATTCTGAGCTCCCCAAATAATCAGTGCAGAAAGAGAGATGAGCACACTGGAGGGAAATGTGTGTCTTGGGGCTACTGACTTACCCTCTGGAGCTGCCTGTGCCTCCCTTTAGGGAGATGTGGGAAGAATAGACTCTTTTTGCCTCCAGTTACATGTTGTGGATGTGGGTACTTGTTTCAGACAACAAACTGACAGGCATGTTACATTGATTTGTTTACTCCTTTTTTATGATAAAAAGGATCACGTCCCATGAATCATTCAAAGTTAGATGAATCGCTTTGCTGTTCTCACTGTCTGACCTTTTCCATTTGATCATTGTTGATTCTTCCATTTACAAGAAAGAATCAAAAAGTCATGCTAGGGTCAAACACAGTTTATTTTAAAATTTAGGATCTCATTGTAAAGGAAGAAAAAAGTTCAACTACTCGTTCATCTTTGAGTGCACTCAGTGGGTCATGATATTCCTACATCAAACCGAGATTTATTTTAATTTAACAAAAAAAAGAGGGCAGGGGGGGAAGATTAAGCCTGAAGACTCAGTTATTGCTGGTTCCCCAGTCACATCAGTCAGCAACATGGGATTTAAGGTGTCAGAATGACAAAGAACAGTTCAATTTGCTCTAACATTGCACCTATCCTCATGTACATATTAGACAGCTATAAAATCTCAAAGAGGCACCATTTGAAACGCTCTGTGTTAAAAGGGGGCAATTAGTGGGCAAGATGAAATGAAGGTACAGTTGTAATTATTTCATATCTTGAAACAAAAAGAAAGGCCTGAGATGTAATTTCACTGTTAAGGAAATGCACGGCTTCTGAAAAAAAAAAAAAAGAAACTTTTTAGAACTAATTGCTTGGCTCTAATTAGAGAATCTAACCTTTGGAGGAATAGTGGCTGTTGAAACTCCAATTTTATTTGCATATATTAATATGTACATGACAATTACACCCCCAGAGAAAGTACAGCCTGTGCCCCAAAAGCCTAGTTTTAAATTTAGAAGCAAGAAAGAAATTCTAAACAACTTAAGAACACTTTAGTGCTTCTGTAGACTTAGGATCCATTTTATGAAAACTTTGGAGTGCTGAAATGACAAATCTAGTTGTCATTTTAGATGATGTGGAGATACACATGCTTCTGTTTAAATGTTTGTACAGAACTGTCCTTACCATCAATATTCATACATGTGTAAGTGCAAAAAAAAATAGAATTATAGAATCATTAAGGTTAAGACCTCTAAGATCATCAATTTTATACATTTATCTAAATATGTAGATATACATGAAAGTTCTCAATACTTAGACTGTATTTGCAATATATGCTGGTAAAGGGATTTTCCCATCATATCCAGCAGTAATACAGGGACGGAGAAAAGACAATATTTTTGCCACCGAAGAGTAACAAATGTGGGTGAAATTGAGAGAATTTGGGGAGCTTTTGAGACCCCCCCATGAATTAAAATATTACTATGGCATTTTTGAACTGTCTGCTAAAGGTCTAGAATTGTAACTCTAAACTATTACCATTGAAACCTTAATTACAATGATAGTGAGGATAAAGATTAAATAGGTTGCAGAGGGAAGATCAGGTGAGTTGCAGATGTTCACACAGGATTCAAACACCACACTCAAGACAAAATATTTCTGCTGTTTCTTATCCAGATTTACCCTATGCAGGAAACAGTGTGAATGACTAATCAAGAAGGTAATAAAAAATCAGGGTTATCACTGTTGTGCTTAATAGAGAGTCTAAGCAATGTATGAAAGGAAATATCTATGAAACCTCACTGTGTCCTGGGTAGTCCCTTTGGATGGAACTCTGGAAAATATATTGCATGGAACAATTTTGAGGTGACTAATGAATGGACAGTAGTTTTCCCAACATAACTTCTAATTCCCTGGTAATTTTATATTTTTGTGTCATCGCAACATTTCAATCTCATTGACATGTTTTCCTCTCTTTTGGGCTAAATATTCTGGTTGCTGTGGCACAGAGATGGAAGAGTTATTGGTTCCAGCTACCAGAGGTGTTGTTGCAGTTCCCTGAACACCAAGTCAAACATATATGAGAGGTCAGGAATATTCTCATATGTGTCTGTGTGTAAGTTTAACAAATCCAAATATATTTATTTAAAAATTCAGAAAAAATTAGATAAAGACTTTTGAAGTGGGAAATTTCAGACAACAGCAAAGGTGGTTACAAACACTTCATATTCACAAATATTAAAAAGTCATCAATTTCAAGTTATGTGTAATTAACAATCTTTATTCTAAAATATTGCTATTAAATCAAATCATGCAATTGCATTGAAATAAATAGCTACAAAACAAAAACAAACTAAACCCATTATTTTTCTGTAATTTTTACAATCTCAAGCATTATATGAAAAATAATGCATTCAATTACTGTATGTTATGAAACAAATGTCTACCCAAAAGTCTGGAGGGTTGGAGATTCAAAATTCAGCAGTTTCTGGTGCAAATGTTTTGAAAAGACAGAGAAAAAAAATCCCCCCAAAACAAATACAGCTCATATAACCTATGGTAACTTTGTAAATTAAGCTTCCAAAACAAAAACTCAGTTATGCCAAAACTGTAAAATTTCAATATAAACAGTCTCTCTAAGTTTCTTGAAGTATTTAATAACATTTTGTCTTAAAAAAACCTGTCACCTTTAGTTTTCATAGCTGTTAGATTTTTCGTTTTCAGAGTCAAACATTCCAAACTCAAGATCTGTAATATCTGAGAAATTATGCTCTTGATCCTTAAGAAGACTGTATTTTTGAAAATCAATGTCCTTTTTTTTCAATGCATAAAAGGGAAACCAAAATTTGGGTAATTGTGTTTGAGAATCCTGTTCGGTGTTTTTAATAATTAAGGGCAAAATTTATTCACATCAAAGCAGTGAGCAGCTTGAATTGCACAAACTTCAGAGGTATGATCAGGACACATATTCTGCATCTATCCCAGTTCATTAAATATTTCCATGGTCCTTGGCAGAGGCACTGAAAACCAGTGTTGAGCTGCCAGCATCATCCCTGGCACACTTGGCAAGCACTCTCACATTTCCTGAGAAGGTTTAGAAATTCATCTGGTCCAGGGATTAGTCCCATCTTGAATATAGTGACCTTCCTTTGGGATGCAAAATTCATTGAGAGTTTGAGTATGGATAGGTGGTAATTGTTCATCTCAGGACCAGAGAACCTGGGCTCTTCAGCCAGAATTTTAGACTGATATCCCACTTGGATTTTCAACCTGAATTAATGCAAAGGGCCTTAAACTCCTTACCTAATGATATGGATTAATGGCAGGCATTATTTTCATAATCTAGATAGCAACCTTACAAATGAAACAATTTTATCTGTTTAATTTAAAGCAGAAAGTAAAAATTTTGTGTGTGAGTGTGAAGTGTTTTTCCAATTGCCACATTCAAACAAGCAGAATCAGGCCGAAGCGTAGATTTCCAAAATAAAGGATAATATCCACAGTTTGCAGTCACAGTTGGACTTGGTGATCCCAGAGGTCTTTTCCAACCTTAATGATTCTTTGATTCAAGGAAATATCTGATTTTAGTGAAAGCAAAGGCAGTTCAGTACGTATAAAGAGATATTTAGGAGCACCTCCATTCTCAGTTGCAGTGATGCCACTTAAGCCATCTTAAGTTTCTATACAGACCAAGCTGTGACCATTGCTAATTTTATTTGCACTGCACACCACTGAGGATCCCAGGGAGCCATTGGCAATGCTCGTTTTTTTTTTGCCGGAATCTAGAGGCTTTCTGCTGGATAACTTCTTCTCCTCAGGGGAAAATATGAATAAAATAACAAGTGAAATTTATGGCAGTGCTATTTCTGAGACCCAAGTAATGTGTCTCCATACGAAAGTGAATGTGTATTCATTTAGGAGTGTAAATGATGGCATGATGGCAGAGACAGTGTGTGGCACTGGGATCATTCACATCTTGTTACAACCAGTGATTACAGAGGAGTCATTTTGTAGCTCAACAGCATTATTGAGGTTTATTCTCTGTAACAAATGATATCTTTTATTTTATTTTGTGATTATCCAACAGATCACTGAACCATAAAGCGCTGCGGCTCCCAGCTAACAGAAAGAAATACCAGGGCCATATGTCTCTCCTGGAACTGTTACTATTCTGTATATAATTATCATTTTTCTCTCTGCCACTCACACTGTGTGGGTCAGACTACAGTTACCTCTGATATTTTTGACACTCTGATAGAAATGATGGGAGGTGGAATTTTTGTAATAAGAGATGTAATGACTAATCATTATTCTTTTCCCCAAGTCACTGCAAAAGATTGCTTCACAATTCAATTAAAAGTTTCAGCCTGACATCTGCGTGATGAGAGACATTTAGTATAACATCTGACTTGCACAAATATGAACAATATCATCTTCATAAAATCAATTTCTCTTTTTTATTCAATTTCTATTATTTTATTTTTTAAAAATTATAACATTAATTATCCTTATGACCATGCTGATGCCATATGGATTTTGAACAGTAAAACCATTTTTATACACATATATAAGTATATATAAAATTACTGATATGAGAGATGATGCATTTGATTACACTCCTCTTTCTTTCAGCTTACAGAATTTATCCTGTCTGATCTGCAGTGAGTCCTCTGCCATGTGCGCTGTACACTGCTCTACACACCCTCCTCATTTTGCTTAAGGAATTATTCATTCCTGTATCCTTCCAAATTAACATAAAAAAAAATGTAATCCATACAGCCAAGATAGGACCACATCATCAGTCATCCTTTTCCTTCCAGAACTTACAGAGACAGGACAGAGAAATTTGGAGTTATTTTATCAGCTGTAGCATTTTGAGCCATATCTTCTTCAGAAACATCTGAGTCACACTGATTATTTCCAGTTTAACCAGAAATACTTTAAAAATATTTTGAAAAACATTTTCCAAGAGCAATCCATAAAATTAAATGAGATTTCTCTATAAAGGAATAAGAAGATGTCTGAAATCAGAAACCAAATTCAGCTAAAGTGTGTATCTTGTAATGAGGTGGGAGTTGACCTCTTCTTCCAGGCAACCAGTGATAGGACAAGGGGAAATGGCCTGAAGTTGTGCCAGGGGAGGTTCAGGTTGTATATTAAGAAAAAATTCTTCACTGGAAGAGTGGTTAAACACTGGAACAGGCTGGTCAGGGAAGTGGTGGAGTCACCATCCCTGGAAGTGGCACTTCATGATACTCTTTAATGGGCATGGTGATATTCAGTCAAGGGTTAGACTTGAGGATTTTGGAGGTCTTTTCCAGCCTTCTTGACTCCATGATCCTGTGATTCTCAGCCTTACACTAGCTGATTAAAAGGCTCCAGTGTAGATTATCCTGAACAGGAACCAAATACACTGCGGTTTTTCAGGAACTAGCATCCTGTTGAAGGATAGGCCAGGAAAGAATGTCTTCAGGCAATGGTTTTGAGGACCATATGCTGGAAAGGTTATAAAAGATCTCCTCACAGCTCTGAGATATAGGAACTTGGTGATGAAAAGAAGATACATATAAAATATCTGTGATATTTTAAGTGGTAAAGAAACACAGGACCCCTTATGGTATCACCTGGGATAATTGATGTGTTTTTCAGGAGATCAGGCTCAGAACTGCCAGAGAACTGGGAACAAGCTCAACCCAGCAGCACCTGTAGTCAAGAAGCATGTTTTAGCCTAGAAGAAAAATTTAAAAAAAAAAAAAAAAAAAAATAAAAAAAATCAAACCTGCTTGGTTTTGCTATTATTGAATATGTCCTGGGAGCAATTTGCTTCAATTTGTCCAAAAGAGTAAAATCACAAGACAAGCTGGAGGGACAGCCTGAATGAAAACTGAGACATGATACACTGGAGATGAGCTGAGGGTAAAAGGTGCCATTACAATCCGAAACACTTGAAGAAAAATACTTAAAAAGATAAAATTCAGTGTCTGAAAACGGCGGTGCAGGAGAATTCTCTACTGCTAATTCTTGCCATTCTGGTCATTAGCTTCTCTCACTCCCCAGCCCCTGTTTGGTTTCCAATCATCTTAATGAACAAAGTCCATCAGCTCACTTAATATTTTTCTCTGTGATTTATTTGCAGACAGAGTTATCCCTGCATTAACTTCATTGCAAACAAGTCAAGCTATTCTGGGGAACTATTTCCATTACCTAACAATTTCCATCTAATTGAAGTGACCAAATTAAAGAGCTGTCCCTCTGTAGGCTCTACAGCTACATCCACATTAGCAAAAGTAAGAGGACCAGGACATGACCAAGACAACGGATTGTTACCCTCATCCCTGACATGATTTTACTTTGGGCCAGCTCTCATGGTGAGCTGTACAGGGTTTAGCACAATCCAGGGAGACTTGATTTACCAGTATAGATTTAGCCAACAAGATTCCATGGAAATGTAAAAAAAAAGAATACTTCTATGACAGATTATTCCAGTAAATGTATACTAAATGCTTTGACTGTGCTCTGAAGGATCCTCCCACTTCTCACTGGCCAATGACAACAGCGACATAAGGATAAGTACATTTATAAGTTACATGCCTAAAGTGAGTGGATGGAAGACAAACTGATGGAGCAAAAATAAGTCATCTTTAGAGGATAAATAATCTTGCTTAATCATAGAATCAAAGTATCACCTATCTTGCAAAATACTTAGATAATTTTATATTTTATCCTACATTTTTCATTTGGATGTGAAAATGGAAAAGATAAAAGACCAGTTTCTTGTGCTGATTTGTATCCTGTTATGCTGCAGGGTTTGCACATCTGAAAAAAATCTTGGGTCTAAATCCTTCAGGGTCAAATCTGCAGCCTTTTCTTTACCCTTCAAGCTGATATTCCAAAGAAGAGTGACTTTCAGCTCTGCTATAGCTGCCAAATGTAGGATTTTTCCATTTAGCTGTGGAAATGGGTTTAAATTAATCTCTGGTGTGCTTCCATTCATTCCCGTGGAGCTATATCAGGCATAAAATTGACTCAGGGGACCATATTCTTAGCTTCTATGGAATAACTTCTCTGTCTTTAGTGTATCCACACAGATTTACACAACTTTTTGTAGCCACTGTAGAGATGATTATGCCCAGAATAGTTCAAGTGAGTAACAAAACTCTTCAAAAGTCTCCCACAATTAGGTGTTTTTATCCGTATTTAACACATACTTCATAACTAGAATGAGAACCAATGCCAAATTTAACATCACAATGGATGAGGTAGGGGAAAAATTATGCAGTCTACTACAAAAATAGAGCCTTAAAAGTCAGAATTGACTAAGAATCTACATTACTAGTGCTGAAAATGGCACAGTAGATTTTGAAATTTAAAGTGCTGAAAAGAAATTGCAGAAAAAAACCATATTTTTTCATCTGCAGTTCTGTCAGCTGCCTTTTTAATCTGATTTAAAGGGGTGTGCTAATGGAGAGTGAACTGGTTCCCAGAAAGAGCTGAAGCAGTAGTTAAGGATTGTCAAAATGAATAATGATTGTCTTCCCTCTGTAGTATCAAATGTAAACATTGAAAGGTACCTGTGAGTATGGTTGTGCCCTGTGCTGCATGAAATGCATTTTGTGAGATTTTCAGAAATACTCCAAGGTGATGGAGCTCCACTCCTGCTAAGGTGGATGTCACCAGCAATAATTACACTGGGATCAGAATTGAAGCATCTGAGACATCTGCAATGCCAAAAATGTAAAGGCCATTAGTGGATTTTAATCCTGAGAAGAGAGTCGGCAATGCATGTCTCAGTCAAGTCATTCCTTTCCTTGACTTTATTTGCATGGAGAAAAATTTCTACCATTTTATAATCTCAGTTTGGAATGCTTAACAGCAAAGTACTTTTCTTCAAAGCAAAAATATTCATTCCAGAAGAATTTCATCATGGGAAGGGTTGTTAAGCCTTGGAATGGGCTGCCCAGGGAGGTGTTGGAGTCTCCATCCCTGGAGGTGTCCAAGGAATGATTGGATGTGGCAGTCAGTGTTCTGGGCTGGGTGACAAGGTGGGGCTTGGTCACAAGCATGACTCAATATTCTTGGAGGTCTTTTCCAACCTAAATGGTTCTGTGATTCTGTAGTGCAACTATTTTTGTATCCAAGAGGAGATCTTTTGTCTTGTTCTATGATTTCTGTACCTACTTGATCACCATAATATGATCCTGATATTCAGGAGGCAAACCTCTCAGAAATCCTGGAGATTCTGGCTCAAGTGCTCCCCAAATATGATGCAGGCTGCCAGTCTTTGACCCCAAAATACTTTATCTCATCAAGTCAGCAACTTCACTTTGCTAAAACTCTCAGCCTGCCCATGAGAATGTCCTGAACTCACTTAGAAGATGACCTGAACCACATCTGGCCCTTGCACGGATGCTGTCTTCATTTTTCAATCCCAGGTGCAGAACCAGCAATTAAAACCAAGCCCAGGTACATCAAGGCTGCAGCTGCTCACCAGACAAGCACAAACACAAATTAAGACAACCATGCACAATGAAAGTTATCCTTTCAATTTTGTAATCTTGTAGGGCCAAGTAGTTCCTGGATGCTCTCTTTCAAAGCATGCAGTTCCTCCATTGGTTATAAAGAAGGAATATTATCAGCTATTTGTTTTTGTGAAATCATTTATATGTATAAATTGCAGCAACACATGGACCAAACTACACCATTTACTAAAAAGTATAAAAGCATATGCCAGATGATCCCAGTATTATCAGTGCATTTAGCACTAATATTTGAGTGCTGTCATTAAAACTGAAGCTGCAGCAATATTTTAGCCATCTCTGTACCTAGAAGATTTCTCTATTACTTTGTCCATGAACGTTTTCCTTGGATGATTGGTTGACAATATCTAAAGGATAATTTTAGGTCCTGGAGAATTAAACACAGGTCTATTTTTATGAGGTGGGACAGATTGGAAACCGTTTTTCCCCCTTGTTCCAATGAAATTGGAAATGAAAAGAATGTGTGTCATATGAGGGACAAGTGTCATGAAGCCCATTTGAATTATACTTCATACCCCACTTTATAGCCTAATGCTCAACTATATCCATTTTTCCTGGCAGTATTTTGCCCATCAAAAACAAGTTATTGACACTTATGTCTCGGATATAAATCAGATCCGGCAGTAAAAGTAAAGAAGGTGGTTTCAGAGAGAGTCAATGATGGGGTAGAATAATGTATTTGGCTTTTTCCTCTAGGATATTACTTTACTATCACCCAGAAAAAGTGGCATAAAATCATTCTAATTAAATGGTCTTAAAAATAAGATATAAAGCAAATTCAGGTGATCTCATTCTGTTCTAAGTGTCAGAGCAGACAGCACAAAACTGAGCAGAAATAGTTTAAATTTAGCTGTCTTAGCATATGTGTACAAGGACCGAGAATGTGGAAATTGGATTTGCTTCACTGGAGTCAATTAAGAAGGACTCTCAACAAGGTAGGGTTGAAGTGCATTGACAGGGCACTGGGAATACTTCTGGTATTGATTGGCACTGTCTTGGGTACAAATAAAGCAAAGCATTCTGGTTTCTGACATTCATTTTCTATAACAGTGAAATTACACTAATGGATAAAATGATAATGAAAAAGTGAATGCAGAGAATAGGAGTTCTCCATGGAGATAAATTCCCTTCAGATGTTAAACTTTAGCTATGCTCTCATTATAAAAGATTTTCCTGCCTAATATACAGTTCCTAGCTTTTTTTTCCCCTCCTGTTACACTGACCTGTGCTTATTGTTGTCTCTTTAACCTCTCAGAAATTCCTTGTTTATGAGGCCAAAGCTTAATGAGGTTGGCAGTTCCTGTCACTCTCTGGAAGAGCAGCATCTCAAAGCCCTACCTTCTTCTGGTAGTCAATGTCTTTGATGTTACTTAACAGGGGGAAATGCTCATTCATATCTATTTTCCAGTTGGACGGGATGAAACAGTTCTGCTTCATATTAGATCATCCTTTTTTGTCTCAAGCATGTGTGGAGGTAGGAAGGATTAACAGCTACTCTTTCCACATCCTCGAGAGAATTAGATTTGGAAATCATATAAATGCCTTCTTTATTTCTGATGTCTTTGACATTTATGAGAAGTTGTTTGATGGTCCTATCCATAATCATCGGTGTGCATCTGGTATTTCAGTTTTGACCAACACAATGCACAGTTTATCCCATTTGGATTTTCCTTAGGGGTGCACCCAATGAACCCACATGTTCACTTGCCTGTCCCTGAGCACAGCCAAATGGAGCTGTATGAAATCTGTGCTGCAAAGGTGCTTGTTGCAAGAAGGAAGTTCAGAATAATTTTCCCCAAAATTTGCCTCCTAATCTCATTAAATATGGTAGTCTCATGCCTTGTAACATGTCCTTTGCTTTATATTTTTCCCAGGCTTCTATTTTTCAGCAAAATCTTTACTGTCATAATTATAAATGTGTTCTTTATTTCTGTCATGGCATATTTATGTAAGTGTTCAATCTATTAAAAATATTTTGTGGGTGCCCTCTGATCCCAAATTCCAGAGACAAATAATGCATTTTTCCTTTTAACAGACTAATATTTTCTATATTTGGAGATTTCATAACTTTTTACCTTGTCTTACGCATCCACTGTTTGTTGCTGTGAAAACTTTTCCAGTATGCCAATTCTTGTCATCAATCACTTAAAACACTTGGGGCACTAAGAACCCCAGCCTTTTCCCACTTACATCAGCTTTAGGACAGAAAAACTATTTCCTTCGCTGCCCAGGCTCTAAATAGTCACCCCTGGAAACAGAAAGTCTCAGAATGATTTTTGTGACTGTACATTTTCAGGAATGGTAATAAGTCGTGATGACCCTAATAGAACATAAACTATAATTTTCCAGAAGGACTGGAGGGAAGGAGCAGGTGCAATACTAAATCCATTATAAGATTAAGTCTGGTGATTTTATATGACATGTTTTAACTAATTAACAGCAAATCAAATCTTACGAATTTGCTAGTCCTGTGTTTTCCATCATAGGATTTGTCATAGTGCCTGACAAATGCCTCATAATTGTTTGTAGTTTTTCTCAAAACCTGCATCTGGAGCAAGGTGCTTTAGGTACTCTTTAGACATTTCCAATTCAAATATTGCCATTTTTGAACTGAGGAAAGGCTGAGGGAGCTGGGACTGTTCATATGGGCCTCCATCAGAGATGACTGCAGGGGGCCCTCATCCCTGTCTGTTCCTGTCTGCAGGGAGGGCTCAGGGCAGGGCCCAGGCTCTGCTCCGTGGGACCCAGCAATGGCACCAGAGGAACGGGCAGGGACTGATGCCCAGCAAGTTCCACCTGGACATGAGGCAGAACTTCTGTCCTGGGCAGTGACTGAGCCCTGAACAGATTGCCCAGAGAGGGTGTGGAGCCTCCCTCAGTGGGGATATTTCAGAACTGTCTGGACACAATCCTGTGCCCTGTGCTCTGGGATGGCCCTGCTTGAGCCGGGGGGCAGGACCAGATGAGCCACTGTGGATCCTTCCAATCTGACCCATCCTGAGATTCTGTGATCCTGTGATATGGAGCTACTTGAAGAGTGTCTTGATCTTGGAACATTTTTATTACCACGGCCTTGACTCATTATTTGGACTCTTGACTGAACCTTGTTATCACCACCACACCTCTCTCAGGTGACTACCACTTCTGTTGATGAAGCCATTGTCTCTGCTGGTCCTGCTGTCACCCTGGCTCCTGGCACTTCTTTCCTTGAGGAAAAAAAATCTCCCTTGTTCTCTGCTATTTAAGCACCAAGGGAATTACCTGTCCCAATATAGACACACTAGTTGATTTTAAGTGTTCCCTGGGGCTGGGAGACCAAGACGATGCACTCTGAATCCTTTTCTGAGGCCCAGCAGCCTGAAGTCTACTCTAAGTGAAATTTAGGAAGAGTTAGAGATTGTGGTCTGGACCAAAGTGATATACCCCATTTCACACAAGTCTTTGGCAGCTCAGAGACCACCCTCCTCATTTACCAAATCCAGGGTTAATGTCTGAATTCCTAGGATGGCCTTTTCACCTCACTGCAGAAGCTTCAAAGAGTGATCAGTTTCTTAGTTTCCTTACCTGTTATTTTTATGCACCCACACACACAGAGAAGATGGTTAGATATCTGTAGGACTGAAGTACAAAGGTAAATAGTGATACAGTTAGGGAAAATGTTAATTTATACAATTAATTTCTTAAATACTAATTTGGATTGTTTTAAGGTTATTTGTATCAATGGCTCATTATCTCTGAAAGAGCAATTTTCTTTCATCAAACAGAGGTGGGTCAGCTGCCTTTGATCAAGGAGTAATGACTCATAAAAAGCCAAGCCTAGACTCTTTATCCAGGTAATTAATAGTAGTTTGGATATTCTTTGAGTTTGAAGATGGGAAAAAATTGTTTGAATTCAGTTTCTTAGTTATTTGATGATTCAGGTTAGTTTTTCAAAAGGAGTCAGTACTGAGCTCTTTGAAGAAGTTAGTCAAAACCAAGGTTAAAATCTTAAAACCAATGGTTTAGAAAGCCATTGTTGGACAAGTTTAAGCTTCAGCACCTGTGGAATATCCAAGGTGTAACATGATTGAAGGACTTCTGCTGATTTAAGTGATCTTCAGCCAAAGACCCTCTCATTTATAAGCATTTTTTCCAAAATGCTGTGAAGTTATAAAAATCTTTTGTTCTGTTAGCATCTCCCACAAGCATTCTGCTCACTAGCCTAATGCCTGCCACATCTAGGCAGAAGAAAAACAGATTTTTTTTCCACAGAACCTCTTCCACTGTATTCCTACATCTTTCACAGTGAACCTTTTTCACAGATTCCCAAAGCATGGTAGTTAGTGAAGCAAGCTGAGAAGTTTATTTTACACAAAGATTTTAGTACCAGCCTTGCTGCTGGTCTTGACCTGAAGCCAGTTGAATTCAACACCCCAGTGACACCAATGAGTTTCAGATCAAAACCTGTAAACCAAAAGGAAACAAAAGTAAATGAAAATGCAACAGTGAAGGGTATGATGTTGGGAGTAAGCAATGGCAACTCTGCTTTTTTTGTGCGCTGTGAGAACACAGAATGACTGGATGGATACAGAGAAAATGAAAAGACAGGGTGGAACAAGGAAGGACAGAGATAAAAAGAAGAAGGGGGGGAAAAAAGCAGATATGGAAAGGAAGATGAGTGTAGAATCTGAAAACTGAAAGAGCAGGAAAAGATTGGGAGGCCCAAAACAAAAAGACTGCAATAGGTAAAGAATTACAAATATGTGTATATGAGACAGTGGATGGCTTCAGCTGACCACTATTACAGATAATGTAGGCATCTACATTTGGGATACCAATAAAGATCACTTTTACAGAAAAAGAGGACCAAAAAATACTGCTATTTGTGATTCATTTGATTCTAGGTTAGGGATATTATACAGGTCAGTCAATCGTCCTTTTCCAGTGGCTGTAAAGTGCTTTAGCCAGTGTTTAGCCAGGAGAACATTCAAATTGCAGACACCTAAAGATAGAAGGTGGATCTATTAATATTATTTATCTATTGACTTGTTTTGTTTATATTGAGCTTTTGAAATGCTGGAAATACATTTACAATATCAAAGATCTTGCAGGTAACACCATTCTATTGGTTCTGAGATGGGTATATTGTCTTCTCACTTTGATCTAGAGGAGGTGTATTTGAAGCCCAGAGGCTCCAGTGTTTGCTGGGTTCAAGAAATTTCTCTGGAATCAAAAATCCTCATGAATTTGACTTTTGGAGTAGTCAGAAGGGGTGGTTAGAGGAAGGACACATTTATGGTCCCATTGTGCCCCACATGAGCTACTCCTTGTGCTTTTCCCACTCATCCATAAGTACAGAAGGATGTGTACACCAGAGAAAGAGGAAGACTATTCACATCAAACAGCAGCTTTGGCCCAAGAACAATCAGGTGTAAGATGCCCATGAGTAGATTTCTGAAGGAAATTTGAAATAGGCTGGTAAAGCATCAGAGGAGGAAAGTTTTGGAACAGCCCTGCAGTACAAGTACTGGGAGCAGAAAAACACCCCCAAACCCTAATTATTTTTCAGATGGTACATGTATTACAGGGATCATAACATGCTCCTGCAACAGCTGGGGAAGAAGCTTGGAAATCCAGGATATGTCTTCCAATCCAATATTCATAGGTTCATACCTGTCAGTCTTTGGAGAGAAAGGTAACACCTCTGTGTATTCCGAGGGAAAAAGTGTAACTTCCATCAGGAGCAGGATCAGACCAGTTGTGTGAATGTTATTCGCAATATTTTTTCCCTCTCCTGTTTCCCCAGTGGATATGTCTGCACTTTCAGATCCCAGGGAAAACAAAAATAAAAAAGAAGGAAAAAACCCCCCATCTCTACCCAATGGGGACTTCCCTCATTCTTTCTTCTGATGTTTGGTTGCTAATTTGCACTTTTCATACACCCAGAAGCAAATGCCTGTCTGACACAAAATAAAACAAGCTGCTTCAAGTGCTGTTTGGTTCTATAGGAAGAAAATAATTTTTGAAAATAAAATGTACTCACCAAACAACCCACCAATGCCAACTGACATTCTCCATGGTGTGTCTGACAGAGGGAAAATGTAGCACAATGCAGAACAAAGAGGCATTTTATATGCCTAGCAGAAAAACTTTAAAGTCTTTTTCTTCTTTTCTTTTTTTTTTTCCCCCCTGGAAAATAGTTCTAATTTTTGTAAAAAAAAAAAGTAAAACCGAAAAAACCCCACATAAATACTGACAAACTATTAATTATGAAGGTTGGGGAAGAGGGGCTAAAAAATAATTTTTTTCCTTGTAGTTCTTGAAATAAATAAAAATAGCTTCTCCTTTTGAATTAATTTGCTTTTTACCTTTCATCCTTTCTTCTTCGTTACAGAACTGTTCTTCATTTGACAGATAGCAGCCATGAGATAATTTGGGGTTTTGTTTTGGGGGTTCTTTTAATAGCAGTTTGGAATCTTTGTTTTCAGAGAAGAGGCCCACTAGGCACAATTTGGGACTTGTTATTAAAGACAAACTAACATCCCCCAAAGATTTTCAAACACTTCATGCCAGAATGTGATATTTTAAAGCTTTTCCCATTTCACATAATTGGATGCACGTGGCTTAGCAAGAGAAAGACAGTTTCAGCAAATACAAGAATTAATGCAATTTATTCGAGATGGTCTCACAGGAGAGATAGAGATTTTATGCATAATTCTGAGGAAGATAAAAATGTTGAAATCAGTTAGGACTTCTGCATATTGCTTCAAGACCACTGACCTAAGCTAAGGTGGTTATTATAGACAAGGATGGAATTTAGAGAAAGTTGTCAAATTAGTATTCATCCTGGATCCCAAAATGAGCACAATTATCATCCCTGGGAATATGAGTTCCATCCTTACACTTTCTTGGGATGCTTAGTCAAATAATTAGTCAAACTAATTCTAATGTTTGCATAATAATGAAAAAATATCCATATTCCATGAAAAAAAAAAAAAACCCAACACCCTACCACAACTGAAATGTCAAAATTCAGTCCTTTAAAATGATTCTAAGTTAGATCTGTTCAAGACAGGCTATTGTGAGATTCCTTAAATTGGTTTCATATTTAAAATCTGCCTCTCACAAATCTGGGACCCTGAGGTTACACAGTTATTTAACACAGTCATTGAACACCCTGGAACAAGAAAAGGGAGTTGCTTAGACATGTAATATTTATTCTTATAATTTCCATATCCCAATCCCTATGTCAAACTAACATCTGCACACTTTCTGTTTTCTCTCTTGGAAAATTCTCTGAGACAAAGAAATAGTATTATCTTCTTTTTGAAATGGAGTTAAACCAAAAGTGTGCTTTATATAGATATGAAATCTTGTTTTTAACCTAAGTTTTGCTCTTTATTTCAAGAGAACCAGCACTTCTTCCTTTTTTATTTTTAATTAATTATAGAAAACTAAAGCTATATTAGTGTTTTGACATACAGACATTTTTCTCTCCATGCCATGAGATACGGTTAACCTATATTCCAGCAGTGCTCTGCCAAGTGAAAAGAAAAAAAGGTTAATTGCTGATGAGGTTTGAGGTAAAACTACACCTTCTGTCAAGCTGTGTCCAAATTTACACCCTGGGGCACTGATACTGAAAGATTATGGTGGTTTTAAACAGGACACTTTAATTCATTTTCAGCTGCAAATTAAATGATGGAAGACCTCATGATTTATTTTGTACCGGTCATCATTTTTCTTGAGTCCTTTTGCATATAAAATTAATACTAAGGGATATTTCACTAGTTCAAAGATATTAGTTAAAATGCTTTTCCCTAGAGGTTCTTTCCATTCCTTGTGGCATCTTGCTCATGTGGATTTTAATCCTAGTTACATCATTTGGTGGCCAAGCATTGGAACAGGCTGACCAGGGCAGTGTTGGAGTCTCCATCCCTGGAAGTGTTTAAAAGACGTGTGGATGTGGCACCTGGGGACATGGTTTAGTGGTGCTGGGTCTAGTGGTACTGGGTTAGTGACTGGACTTAATGATCTTAGAAGTCTTTTCTAACCTTAATGATTCTATCATGAGCAGTCTAGAGCTCTTGAAATAAACTTGGTATGGTTTTATGACCACATAATGGAGATGAGAGGAGTCCTTCAGTGAGGAAATTCAGAAAAGAAGAGGGCCTTGACCAGTGAAACAAAAGAAATGTTGGTTTTATGTAGGTGTCCAAAAAATGTGCAGAATTGCAAATCAGAACCACTAGAGGAACATTTCTTATGTCTCCTCAACTCATGTAAATAGATAGTTTGTGGGTGCTCTATTTTTAGGGAAGAAGGTTTGGAGCCTTACTGTGCTATCAGGCTATATTCATATCAAGGTAAGTAAAAAGTTTTTTCAATGAAAAAGACTTCAGGAAATTATCTTACTTCCAGCAGTCAGCTCTAACAAATTCCTCCATTAACACAGCAGCAAGACAAATTGTATTTATAAATGTTTTTCATGTACATCCCAGCACACCATAAGCTGCACAAACATATACACTGTAAAAATTCCTGTTCTCTTTCAACTCCTTCCACCTATCAACTCTAAAGGTCTGCTTCTCTTCTTCTTCTTTCACTCCCTACTCACAAAGCCCTCACCTCCCTCCAACGAGCAATGAGTCCAAGCAGAAGAGGGCCTCATCAC
>NW_008240221.1:15380204-15418020 GCF_000691975.1 Corvus brachyrhynchos
TTCCCTGCCCCTGCTCAGCCTCGTTCCCATTGGTTGGTTTGTGTTCCCTGCGCGGGCAGAAGGACCCTTGGTCCCGTGACTGGAACAGTTCCTGGGCAGAGCTCCGGCCATGCGGCTGGAGAAATAAACATCTCTGAAACAGCTATCAAGAATCTGTCTGTCCATATATATTTTCTTTCCACGGGACTCCTGGTTTGATATATGCGTGTTGCAGGATCCCCACTGCAACATATATAGGTGTCCAAAAAATGTGCAGAATTGCAAATCAGAACCACTAGAGGAACATTTCTTATGTCTCCTCAACTCATGTAAATAGATAGTTTGTGGGTGCTCTATTTTTAGGGAAGAAGGTTTGGAGCCTTACTGTGCTATCAGGCTATATTCATATCAAGGTAAGTAAAAAGTTTTTTCAATGAAAAAGACTTCAGGAAATTATCTTACTTCCAGCAGTCAGCTCTAACAAATTCCTCCATTAACACAGCAGCAAGACAAATTGTATTTATAAATGTTTTTCATGTACATCCCAGCACACCATAAGCTGCACAAACATATACACTGTAAAAATTCCTGTTCTCTTTCAACTCCTTCCACCTATCAACTCTTAAGGTCTGCTTCTCTTCTTCTTCTTTCACTCCCTACTCACAAAGCCCTCACCTCCCTCCAACGAGCAATGAGTCCAAGCAGAAGAGGGCCTCATCACCCTCACAGGAACAAATTTCTTCCCAATATGCCATCTAACCCTGCCCTCTGGCAGTTTGAAGCCATTCCCCCTTGTTATATCATACTAGGCCCATGTAAAAAGTCCCTCTCCAGCTCGTTTGGAGCCCCTTTAGGCACTGGAAGGGAATCTGAGATCTCCCTGGAGCCTTCTCTTCTCCAGGCTGAACACCCCTAACTCTCTCAGCCTGTCTCCAGAGCGGAGGGGCTCCAGCCCTCATCTCTATAAAAGACATAAAATCCCAAGAGATCACAAGATTCATACTACCATCAAACTAACAAACAAAGCAAACCAACCATATTTAAATTTGGAAAGCTGGGAAAAGCTTAACGAAATTGTTTCCTGGTGATACAAAGCTTACATTGGATGTTTCAACCCTGTGCAGCCCATTTAGTTCCAAACCACTAAATTCCCCTGTTAGTGGGGCTTTCATGACTGAGTGGGCAAATATTTACATGAGTAACAATGCCTAGATTCACCATACAATCCCCTCAAAGTACATAATATTTGGTATTTTCATATATTTTTTTATGCTGTTAAGATTTTCAGATTTATCAGTATTTACTCGGCAGCCATATTTTTTGCTTGTATTTGTCATGTATATATACAGAAACATAGACTTTCTTAATATTTGCTTTTCTCCAACACACACAAATATGTATATAAATGTACATATAAAAAAATCACAAACAAGTTTATTATGTAGAAACCAGCATGGACATGAATCCTCAGTCATTTCATAGCATTCCTGACACTTGACTCCTTCCTTGGATTATGAGATTCTTCAGAAGACAGAAATAAATAACTGGTCTCTTTTAAGAACAAAGGCTGAAGTGAATATATTTAAAAGCTGCACTGTGTTTTGATGTTATTATCGCAATCAAAGTCAGAAAATCACAGTAACTGAGTAATAAAGAATGACTTCAAAGTCTAAACTGTCTAATGATGATGTGACAAGTGCAGCAGTTCATCTGTATTTATGCAATTTATATTATATACACACATATATTTATATTACACACAAAGTGTATAATTTATGGCTATGTGGTTAAAAATCAAAAAAACCCATCAGGATATAAACACTAACCTACTTTTGGTGTTATGCTACAGGAAATACCTATGTGTGTGTGCATTATACAGAGACTTATATGCAGTTATAGACCAGTAGGTCTGTATGCAATTAAAGACCTGTGTGCAGCTCTTTATGTTCAATTATAGGCCTGTAGGTCTATAATATCCATGTGGTTTTGAAAATTCATCTTCTTTGCTTATCACTCCCCTTATTCTTCTGCACTTTTATAGTGACGAGTCATTTCTTAGCCTTTCAATCTTCCCTGGAAGTCCAGTCTGAATTTCACTCAAACATTGGCAAGATGTTTGATATTTGTTCTGGAGTGGGAAACCAGGAGTTCTGGGACCTTTAGCAGCTAGCTGGCAGCTTTCCCTTCCTTGTAACTGAGGGGATAAACTTTCTCAAACCATCAGTTCTTTGGGATAAGAGTGTCACTTCAAGCATAATTGTTTATCTGAAGCCATAAAGCCTGACACTGTTGGTGGCTCCATCCAATCCTAATATTACTGCTGTTGAAAGACCTACTTTGGATAATGAATTTGTTTGATTGTTTTTATTGTGAACATTCAAGAGTTTTCCATGAGTTTATGCCAATAAAAAGAAAAATTCCAAAACCTGTAAAGCAACCAATTTAAAACTGTCATTAAAACTATAGCCTGATTATCAATATTTTCTCGTCTCTGAATTGTGCCATTTCCTGCAATCAGTTTCACTGCTGGGTACTGAGTTGTGGAGGATTTGCAGGTTACAATGACCCCAAAGGCAGTGGGTGGATAAGATGGCTTCAGCAGCAAAGCCAGGTGGTGGATCTCCTGTTCTCCCAGTGCACACCTGCATCCCCCATTAATCACTCACTCCGTTGTCCTTAGCCAGATGTTTGTGAGACTGCTCGGAGAACTTGCCAATATCCGTCTGATAAAATTAAGATATCAACTTGAACTAATTTAAAGGTTAGGGCAGACAAAGTGGAGGAATTAGTTGCTGGACATGGATCTAAAAAGTCTGGAGTACCAAAGGTGCAAAATAATGTTTCTCAATGCAGTCATGTCCTTCAGACTGAGACTTGGACATTAGGAAGAATTGCCTTTCCATTACATATGCCATATAGAAAAGTGAAAAGAAATGTGTGAGAGAATTCTCCCAGTAAACTGTACAAAAGTGGGGATGGCAGAGTTGTGCTTCTCCCAAGGTGACATGTGTCAGTGCAAGACTTTGGCAAAGGGAAACACAGCCTCAAAATTGCCCCTGCATCAAAAATTATTTTGATTTCTGATGTGTCACTCTGGGTGTACTTCTAATTTATTTTCCTATTAATTGGGAGCAAAACACTGACAGCTTTTCACTATTAGTTCAATCATTGTTTTATTAACTTAATAGTAATTAAGTACTTTCTAGCATCCTGATAACTGCTAGACCCAGATATCTATGACAGGTCATTAGTTGCAGAGAAGAATGGTCAGGAACTAATATTAAGCAACGAGATTGCTTATTCATACACTGCAGAGGTTAGAATTAATAATCATGATAAATTGAATCTCATGAATAGCTAATAAGGAAAAATCCAAAACAATTTGCTGTGGTTTCCAGAAGAGGTGTATTTTTAAGAAACAAGGGCAAAATTACTCCTTGTTTCATCTGGGTGTAATAACCAAGAATACAGCTATTTGCCAGCAGGTGAAACAGAGGCTTGGGAAAAAGTGAATGCTGAAAGAAATTTGGGATGAGAGTAAGCAGCATAATTGTTACATGCCTGCTATGTACTAGAGCAGGAAAAAAAATAAATAACATAGACCAATGTTATTTTGGGAGGCATTAAATCAAAGAGCCAGAGGATATTAGTGTCCTGCTATTAAGTACTCATAAGAACACACCTGAGACACCTGCTTGAGGCCTGCACTCCTTGGAAAAAAAGTAGAAATACCAAGAAAAATGAGAGTAGAAGGGATTATGAGACACTGGAGGAAAAGCAGTTACTTGGAGACCATGTAATTATGAAACAATTACATGGGAACATATTCTAAGAGAAACACACAATTTTCTTGAATAAAGTTATTTCTTGGTGGATGTGCTTATGTTTTGGAGAGTCAGAGATGCCTGAGTGTATCAGTACTGTCTGCTTTTGTGTGCACGTGGGCTGCACATTGCCTCAGATGCTTCCACGGGAAGATGAGCCCTTAGGGAAAAGCAGAAGAAATAGCAGCATGGCATCCTGTCTGTGCAGAGAGGTTGAGATTCTATTCCTAAATCTTATTGATGACTTCTTCAGCTTCTCCCTGGTGTATTTTTCATCTCTCTAAAATGGGGACATACAGCTGTCTTTCTCTAGTGTCCAGAGAGCTGTGAACTAAATACATCAGCTCAACCTGTGAAACTTTGCCAGTGAACGCCAGCCTGGAGCTCAGGGATGAATTCTCTGCATCCCTGGCAGCTGATCCTAGCCATTCCTGGGCTCATGGGGGCAAAAAGGCTGTCAGCTCCCATGTTCTTCCCCCATGGAAGCAGCTGATCAAGCAACAACCACTGAAAACGTCACTGGGTCAGAGGATGCTCAGCCCTGTTCTGCAAAGGAGCTGTGGGATTCCTGGGAAATCATCATCTCTGGCTTGTGAGCTCCCCCTTTCCATCTAATTGAGAATTCCTGACTCTGAGCTGTGCAAAAGTGTTGGTGGAGGGCTCAAAAGTACAAAATATTGATGAATGGCTGGGCTGGGTGGATACACGTTTAAAATAGTGATTTATAGTGTTTGAAGGCCATCAGAAATATATTTATTTAGAAGGCTGAGAAAAAGCAGATGATTAGGAAATAAAAAACTTAGCATGGATGAGGCATTTGGTCTTGGCCTGATAAAATCTTGATGAATTTTGAGCTGAAGGAGAAACAGCTTTTAAAAACATTGCCAGGGACTGGCATTAAGAACCATAATCTCATTCTGACTTCAGGAAAACCTCAGAAGTCAAACAGCTGCGCTGGTGTTGAAATGCAGCACTGGATGTCCAGCAGGAGGCCTAAGCATTCCCTTGTCTTTCATGGGCAAGAAAACCAAGACTATCCAGTATTTCAGAGGGAGGTAAAACCAGTCTACACTTCCTCTTCTACAGTGAAACCACCCACAGTACTTCCCCATTCAGCAACAATTTGGAACAACAACTGGGTGGGGTGCAAAAAGCGTTTTCTAAACACTGCTGTCACCAAGCCTTCACAATTCATTTGTGTATTAAGCTCCTAATTTTGAGTGCTAGCATGAGGTTTCTTAAAGTTCATATAGTGTAATTGTTACCTAAGGCTGGGAGACTCTGCTCTGCTTTCTAGGTTATTTAGCTGCAGATAATTTATGAGATTGCTGGGGAGGTTGAAAAATTGTTTCACCTCTCGGTTGTTCATGCTTGCACTGGTTTTACAACAGATGGGAGAAAATTTTGCAGTCGTGAATATTTGATTCATGCCGGCCGGCTGCCTCCTCTCACTCAGTGGAGACAAAAGCCAGAAGGCTGGAGAGGAGCTTCAGTGGTTTTTAGAGGGCTGGAGCTGGTTTGTCAGATAGATACAGATATATCTCAGTATTTTGAAAGCAATAAAGTGATTATTTCAGTGCTCTGTCTTCTTTTCTTTGTGAAGCTGCACAGGGCATCGCACAGACCTATAGAAAGTGAACTAAGCAGGAATAGAGTCTTTGGGAGTTCACTGTAAAAGAAAAACTGACATTGGTTCCCAGAATTGTCAGTGACTTCTTCACTCATTTTTTCTTGGTACATACCATTTTAATTGTCTAGAAATGTCATTATGACCCATTAATAAGCTGCACAGAGGTATGAATACTGTTATTAAAGAGTCTTTGGGAGTAAGGACATAATAAATCTCAGGATGTGGGCTTTAGTCCCTTCTCTGGTGATTAATTTCTGACACAGGTCAACTCACCTTGGGCCAGACATGACCTGACCTACATTTTTTTGTCTTTGTCTCAAAAATATCCTCACTGTTATTAAGCACCTGACTGACCAAGGGTTTTTATGTCATATCTGAACCTATAACTGAGTAGGTGACTGACTCCACTAAAGTGGAAGATCTGCCCTCAGCCCTGTGGCAGCAATGAAAGATGGTCAGGTCTTCATGTCTGTTGTGTCCACCCTCCAACCCCATCACACACACAGAGCCTCCCTCTCCCTTCCCTTGCCTCTGGTGAGCAGTGTGTCTTTTCCTATGATAAGAACACCAAGGGTGTATTGCAGGAGGAGCTGTCTGGATCTCACACAGTCAATGCATTCCAAAGACTGGGAGCTGAAACCCTCACAACTAACTTTGGTGCACATCACTGTGCAGCACAGTGTAAAATCCTGCTGGAGAATGAGCCACTGGGCAAACTGGTCTCCACGAGTTGCAGGCGGCTCCTTGGGTGGATTCCCACCCTGGCAGGGACACCTGCAGGGTACATCCAGCCCCAATACAGGGAAGACTCACTTTTGGGAAGGTGTGTAAAAGCACTAAGATCTGGTCAGATACGGAGAAAAAATTACTGATGTAGTTCCATAGATGCTTTTTTTATTTGTAAATGTGAACTCTGCAAGGCAAAAGACTGTAAATCTCTAAGCTTCTGTCCAAACCTGTTTGGTTTGGATGTATTATAACCCTTTAATTATATACTTTTGACCAAAGCTGAGACAAACTGGATCCAGCTGCAACTAGACCCCTCTAAGATGTTCAGAAAGCAAAGAGCTGTCACTGAAACTCGTGTCTCAACATAGTCCCCTCACAGGAACAATGACGTGATGGCACTATAACCATTGTAACAGGTGATGGAGTGGTAATTTAGATACTGCACTGGCAATATTTAGATACTGTATTAGCAAAAAATCTAATCATAATCACCCACATCCTCACTGTGTCCTAATTCCTGCACCTGGCTGAGTACCCCTCAACTACTCTGTTACAGGCCTCAGTGACCACCAGCCACCTTGTTGTGCCATTCCTTTGTGTCACTGCTGACACTTTACCTGGGCCCTCACTCAGTGCAAACGTGATGTTTACCACTGGGATTTGATGTTCTGGGAAAGGTTATTTTATTTTTGCTAGACTTAATTTTCTAAGCTTTGGCTGCTATAGGTGATTCCTGAGGGAAGGAAAGGGATCATGGGATGAAATGCAAGGGAGCATTTAACTAGAAGCAGGAGATAAAGGAAGCAGAAGAGGAGATTGGCACTGACTTAAATAACTGACTTACCTGGAACATGAAAGCTCTGAATTGCCTGATTTAGGATCTTACCCAGCAAAATTCCCTTTCTTTTTGTGGTGAGACACCAGCACCTTCAGAAATGTCAATTTGGATTTCAGATGGGCAAGATCTTCATTTCCTCACTGACTCCAAGGGAACCTCTTTAGGAATCACAGAATCATAAAATGGTTTGGGTTGGAAGGGACCCTAAAGATCATCCACTTCCACCCCCTGCCATGGGCAGGGACACCTTCCACTATCCCAAGTTGCTCAGAGACCCATCCAAGTGGTCTTGGACACTTCCAGGGCTGGGGCAGCCACAGCTTCTCTGGGCAGCCTCACCACCCTCACAGCCAAGAATTTTCTCCTGATATCCAATCTAAATCTACATTCCTTCGGCTTAAAGTTATTCCCCTTGGTCCTATCAATGATAGATGGTTAACTTCTAGTAAAGTAAAATTTTTGAAAAGTGAGTGAACCCTAAACTGGGCACTTCAGTTGAAAGCCTCACATTAGGTGGGATCTGGGCCCTTGCCACCAACACATCCCTCCAGGGGGTTTTTTGAAAGCAGTTTCATTATGAGTAGACAGTGAAACCTATTTTTGGAGTGAGAGTTGCCTCTGTATCCTAAGTGATTATACACTAGACTGCTGATAAGATGAAAATTCCACTTTGTCTTTCAGGAGGAAAAAAAATTTAAAAAAATAAAAGCTTAATTGCCTCTAAGGAGCCTTTCAGGTAAACCACACAGTGGAACACACTTGGAATGCTTTGTTTTTGATATAATTAGGGTTTCTAATCGCTTGGTGGCATCAGACCCTAGGGAATGTTGTGCCAACATATTTAAGGGACTTCAGACATCTCTAGAGTATGAACAAAACTGAACAGGACTCATGCAAATCCCAATAACATCAAAATATTGAATTCAAGATATTACAGAGGCATTTGGGTGCTCAAATCTGTTTTTAGAATGAAGCTTTAGCCCTTCTGTGCCAGAGATCATCATCTGAAAAATAGAGCTAAACAACAGCTTCCCATGTTGGAGAAGAGCTGAATACCACAATGACAGTCAAATCCAGATCCTTCTGTAATAAGGAGTGTGAGAGGAAGAAATGGACAATTTTATATCTACCTATTTATCTGTCTAATAACTGTATTTCCATAAGTGGTCAGAATTAGCAATTTCTTTATGATATCTGAAAATCTCGTTTTCTGGGATCTTGCAAAAGCTGTCTCCTTAACATCATCCTATTTCCCCATTTGCAAAATAGGGATTATAAAACTTATTTTGTCTGTCTGAGTTGATCAGACAGAAACCACTTCAGGGCAGGGAGCATCTTTTTACCATAGAAGAGTATCATATAGGAAAGGTAATAAAAAAGTATCCATCCAAATTGTTTTAATAGAAAATTGTGTTTTCAACAGAGGATATGGGCACACAAATCAATTATGAGATATTGTAAAAAAGATAATGTAAAACTTGCCCAGCATCCCCTTGAGGCTTTGCTCTATGTGGTTATTCAATGTGAGGTAGATTAAGTTATGTATTGTCATTTCTGGTAGCCAATTTCTCTGTTGCATTTAATGAGGATGTAAAAACCCTCCTTTTGGTACCGTGGAGAGGCTCCATTCATGCTTGTGATGCACCTTGAGCTCCTCCAATGCCAGCTGAAAAACTCGATTACTGTGACATGCAAACAGTAAAACTTGGGGAGTAGGAATCTCCATCTCTCCCCCTAAACACATTTGACTTACAAGCTCTATAACTTTCAAGCAAGATTAGCGTTATCAATAAATCACCGGGTTCACAGATGAGGAACACTGCAGAACGCCGTGTTGCTGAGGCAGAGAGAATGACAATAGGTGCCTCAGCAGCAGTTACAGCAGTGCTGCAACAGATTGTGCCCTAAAGCAGAAAATATCCTGCACACAAGAGGTTTTTCAGGTATAGGAGAAAAAAAATGTAGAAGTTTAGTTATCATTGCTAAGGTTTTCAGGGTAAAGAGATAAAGAGAGCAGGAGCAGGAAGGGTGGGACTGGGGAAAGGGGAAAGGAACTGGGGAGAAATTGCCGAGCTCTCAAGTTCTAAGGCAGCTCAAGCAGCTGTCGGGTAAGAAAGCAGAACAAAGTAGAGCACGTTTTGGGAGGAAAGCATCTCTATTTGTAACCATGAGGGCATCCACGGGTTCAGTGCTCTCACACACTGCAGAGTCCTGACGACACATATCGTGTCCTGTGAGTCCCACGCTCGCTTTTCTGACAGCTCGCTCTCTTTTTCTCACACATCCTCTCTGGGTCCCAGGGCACACCTGGTTCTCTGGCTTGTTCCATCCAATATCAATGAAAATCATATCATCTATGTGCCAGGCATGCTCTGAAAGGCTGGTTTGCCACCAGTCTTAGTCATCCTTTACTGCTGGGAGTGATAAAGAAGGAAAAGTGGAGAGAAATAGAGAAAAAAATTAAAACCTCAGAAATGCTCATGTAATTACTCATAAATCACACTAGCATATCTCCAGCTGTAAGGTTTCAGAAGGTGAACAGACTCTTGAGAAATATTTCAGAAAGGGACATTGACATTTGTCAACCAAAGGTCACGGTACATCAGCAGCCAGGTCTGCAGGGAGCTCTGAGGGGTGAAGGTGGGCATTGCAATCTGAACTGTGGGATGTCACAGAAGCATTTAAGTTGGAAAAGAACTCTGAAATCATCGAGTCCAACCATTAACCCAGCATTGCCAAGCTCACCATTAAACCATATCCCCAGCTGCCACATCTGCATGGCTTTTAAATCCCTCCGGGGACGGTGACTCCACCACTACATGGTTGTCCATTCCACATCAGCTGCCCAGTCCTCTTTAATTTAAAGGTACTTGTGATGCAGTGGGATAATAATTAATACCTGTATGTGCCAAGCAGCCCTTGATTCCCATTCCCATAAATCTGCACTGGGTTCAGAGATGGATCACAAGTAGCTTCTGAACTAGGGACTGTTTTCTTTCTGTGTTTTAATGAGGCTCAGACAACATACTTTTCTACCCTTGTTAAATCAGAATTAGCAGTAGTTGCAGAAGGGTAAATCTCCTTGAAATACATTGTTATTATGTTCTAGCACATTGATCACTTTTTTTCCTAGGAGAAGAAATACAGTGATCTCTGGGTTACATGACATAGTATGTCCAAGAATTTGTTTTACCTCAGGTATCTTGTGTGACATAGAAGCACCTCTTGAGAGCAAAAAACCAAACCAGGAAGAGGGGACTGCTTTGTGTTGCTTGAAAGTTGTGTGTCCCCCTTCTTGAACCACACAAGTTCAGCTTCTATGAATCAGGACCCCAATCCTGTTTTTTTCCTGTTTTGGAGAAAGTTGCTTCACATGGACTGTGCCTAGTATTGTTCATTTGATTCATCCTTATGTAATGTTCAAACCGAGCATCAATTTGGCAGACTATCATCTGGTTTAGATTTCACACCTTCTTCAGGGTTCTTAGCACCAAAATGGGGCAGGAGGAGGTTGCTGCTTCATTCTAAGCCTGGAATAAGGGAAGATGGTTCAAATTCATCTTCTAAAGTGATTGCAGGGTGATACAGTGGCACAGGCAGCCTGTGGGTCCTTCCTGTGTTTGCAGTTTGTGATGAGCCAAGTCCCAGCGTGCTGCTCCAACCTGACAGCATCACTGCTCAGGGATGAATTTCTGTTCTGAGAGAGGATGATACAGATCTGGGTATCGCTGGCACAGCAATAATCGCCCCCACCAGGCTGCTGTATTAATTCTTCAAGTGGCATCACATGGAAAAGGAGCAAAGCTAACACAGATAACTCCTCTGGGACACTGGACCCTCAGGGCAGATGAGAAATTGCCCTTGTCTCTGCTTTGGCTTTCCACATCACCCGCTCTCCATGGCTCTGTGCTGTTCCAAGCCATTTTCTCATCACATGTCATGGCAGGAAGAGCAGCTGGAGATGATGGAGGGAGTGGAAGGTACCAGGAGAGAGAACCAACCCCGATGTGAGGTTTGTAGCTTGGTTTTGGTTTGCAGTTCTACTTGATTAATGCCTGGAACAGAAAGGGAATCCCAAAACGCTGTTGGCATGAATGGCATCCTTCAGAACCAGAATACCTGCACTGCTCATGTGGTCAATCAACCACGTATTTTTCAAAGCCAGAGCACATAGTGAGCAGGTTCCCTCAGGACTCCTATTACAACTATATTAATTCAGAAACAGGTTTTGGATTAAACACTTTAAACTTGAAAAAACCCCTTTTTCTTCATCCCTCCAGTGAGCCTGAGTAGGGACACAGTGAGGGACCCTTTGCCTCACTCATCCCTTGACTCAGTTTCTGCAGGTTGAAGTTGTACTGCAAAACCCAGTGAATACAACAGATCTGCTGCAGATATTAATGGATTTTAGATTAGACTAAAAATACTTTAAAATTAAGAAAAAAAATTAGAAATAATTTCTGATATATTGCATGGCCACCTTTTAAATGAGAATATTCTCTACCTTGATCATGTAGGAAAAGCCATGGCGATGCAGGAGTTGTAGGTCAGTATTTGCATGCAGGGACGCAGTAGGTACTTTTTCCATACTGTGAAGTGGGTACAAGAGAAATACCTTGTTTTGCCTTACCAACATAGTGACTTTATGCACATTTGAGTACTACCTCTTTTCATTAGGGAGGTATTTCCTGAAGAGAAAACTTTTTATCCACTGTAACACTTTCCTACTAATGAGGATCAAAAGTCACTACTTTAACTTATTATTATATTTCTAGAGCAATTACATGCAAATTTTGTACCAAAGTATTCCAAACAATTTAAAATAAAATGACTATGAGAAAATAAGTTATTAGGTCAGTACTAACAGTTAAAGCTGCCACATTTAATTGAGTGTTTTACAGTGGAGATGTCTGGGGGATAAAAGCGTGAAGCCCATCTGGAAATTGTCCCCAGTGAAAATACTTTTGCTCTTAGAATGAAAGCTGGGTTTAGAATTCACTGAGTTAACAGCTTTAAGCAGAGAGGGTCAGATTGTGAGCTTGCCTTGCTTTCCTCTAGTTATTTGCATAAAAATTGTACTTGCTTCAGCCTGATAATTCCACAACCTTTTCATCAAGCTGAAATAGGGGCTCATAAACCCCTAATTATATGCAAGTGTATCATAAGACTTTAATTTATCTTGGTTTTTTAGTTATTCAATTTTTCCAGCTGTAAATAATTAACATGTTGAATCAGCCCCTGTTGTACTTAATGCTTTAAAAGTCGATTATTTTTGAAATAGCAGCTTTTTCTGGGAGTAACAATTTTTTTGTTCGTTAACTTGTTTGTAGGAAACTGATTCTTAAGCAATCACTGGATTTCTAGAGCTGGAAATCAAGGAAAATTTTGGTGTTAGAAAAGAATGATAATATTATGGTAATTGATTACCTCGGCTCAAAACATGTCCATGTCAAAACCTGAGGACAGATGCACACAGAATTATATAGATTGAGGACTCTGCTTATTTTTCACACTCCTGGAGCAGCACCTGACCCTTGGAGTAACCCTATAGATCACTCTAAAGCAAAACTCAAACCGCTGGTAAGATGAGTTGATTAGGACTGGCAAGAAGAGCACTGGGTAGATTTTTTGAGTAAGCTGGTGATTAAAAAATTCAAAACTGGACCTTCTTTTTTCAGGCCAAATTATGCTTCTGTTAGAAGTTATTATTTTTTTCTGACATTAATAATCCTGCAGGAACTCACTGAGTTTACTGCTTTGAAGAATGTTTTTTCTTTTTTTTTTTTCATAGAAAACTTATAACTTAATCAAATCAAAACACATTTTCACTGGGTCCTTTAGAATGCTTTCTTCAATGCATTTTCCATGCCAAATTCTGCCTCTGGCCACTTCTCTCTGCAAGTGTTTAATTAAGCATTTCAGGGTTGGAGGTTTTGGGTGATTTTTTAATTACATGAAAAAGTTTTCCCTCTTTAATTTTTTTCCCTGATTCTACCATCCACCAAGCCAGTAGAATAACTTTAGTTAAGCTCTCCTGAAACCAGGTGCAAAACAAAGCCAAGTTCAGTTTACATCAACCAAGATTTATTTTTCTCTCCAAGAGGGAAACAGTGTTCAGTTATGGGGTTCTGCAAAATAAATTACTGAGCAGTGATCCAGGTTATCCATTTGAGTAATCTGTCAGTGCTCTATTAGTAAGATGAAGCTGTGCCAATTTACAGTAATTAGTGAATGAAGCAGCACAACATTGCATTAGGAAGTGTTACTGGGTTCTTGCTAAGGTGCAGTAAAAACATGTCCCACAAAATAGATATTTCCCATTTGATATTTTCACCAGCTACCAGTGCTCTGAATTTCAAACTAGACCTACAAAGAGTAACTTGGGTTGTTGTTTGTTATGTATTCATTTTCACTTCCCTAAGTTTAGACTTAAATATTAATGAAGGGAAGATTAAAAAAAATATAAAAGCAAATCCCATAAAACCCCTCCAGCCATGCTGGGGGAATCCATCATTTTCTAGCTAGTGGCAATACAAATAATGTAATGTCTTTTTTCTCCTTATTTTTAAGGGTAGTTAGAGATACCTGAACTACCTGGAAAATAAGTAAATAAAAACAATGGAATATTCAGCTGTTTGTATATTCTTGGCACAGGGATGGAGCACATTTCTTCCTGATTAGAACAATAAGAGTGTTCTGTCGGCTCTGCCAAGCTCCAGCTCCAGTGCTCAGCACTGAAAATATTCCCTTTTGATGCTTCTTGGGCCATAACTCAATCTTTCTAGCAACAACAATAGTTGGATAAAGGAATGTTTTTCAGTTTGCTGCTGAAATAACAAGCCTGAGGAAAATTACTAGGCTGTGCTGAATTAAAAATGAAATTTTTTTATTGGATTTTAAATGAGCATTTAATCCAAGTCTATTTTGGTTAGCTGGCTTTGGTTTTAGCTTTCTTTTAGATTTAGATTTCCTTTGTAGGTCGATGTTTTCAATGAAATATCGCCTCCATTTTTATTTTGAAAACATTGAACCATCTTCCTATTTTTACAATATGAAGCATAACATTAAAAAGTTCAGTGAATTATCTCCTGTGTAGCATTTACCTGAATTTGGGGAGCTGGAGGTAGCTCTTATTTACCCGTGTGTTAATTTTGTCAAAAAATACACACACAACTGAAACTTTAATTGAAAACCTGATTTTTACTTTATAAACAAAGTAATAAATTTTACTGTTTATATTTGTTCACAATTTGGCAGGTGAATGTAGGGCTCAGAGCTGTGATTTGACAGGTTTTAAAAGCAGCCATCAGAAAGTGTCAGAATTTAGGTGCAGTAAATTAATGTCAGTAGCGTGCTGGGCTCTAGTGAATGTGTCCCTGCCCATGGCAGGGCTTGGAATTAGATGATCCCTTCCCAGGGAAACTCGAAGGTCCCATCCAACCCAAACCATTCTATAATTCTATGATTTAGATGAGCTAAAACCAGAGGCTGATGAATGAATCCCAGCACATGGTTTATAGAAAACAGAGAGAAACAAGGAAGAGTTATCCCACCCTAAATAGCCCTCTTTGAAAACTGTTTTGATTGTCTTAAAATTTGACATATTTTCACTGCTTGTGCTCAGCAGAAACAAAAGGATTTAAAAACCCATAGTAGAGGTATAAAATAGCAAAAGGAAGAACTATTTACAGAATTATTAAGGTTGCAAAAGGCCTCCAAGTCCAACCTTTGACCAAATACAGCCATGACCTCCAAATCAAATCATAAAGTGTTACATCTGCTAATTTTTTAAACACTTCCTGCGATGGTGACTCCACCACTACTCTGGGCAGAGTTCTAATGCTCAATCACTCTTTTAATGAAGATATTTTAACGAACATCCAACCTGAACCTCCACTGGCACAACTTGAGGCCATTTCCTCTTGTCCCATAGCTGAATGTCTGAAGCCCAGTGATTTTATGTTACAAACCCCAGCTAAGCCAGGTTATGGCTGCTGGGCAGGACGTAAAAGTAAAACCAGGTCAAAAAGTTCTGGATTAGCCCCTGGATGTCTTTCAATTAGCTGTTTAGCCTTGATCTGGTGTTAATTCATGTCACCTCTTGGACTAGATCAAGCTGCAGCAGGACTCAGCTCTGACTGCAATAGATGAGCCGAGTGCTGCAGCTGATCCCTGATTTATGGTCATGTATTGGGTTTGTGTGGCCAGGTTTTGGTAGTGGTGGGGCTACAGGGGTGGCTTCTGTGAGAAGCTGCCAGAAGGTTCCTCCATGTCCAGCATAGCCAATCCCTGGCAGCTTCAAGATGGAGCCACTGCTGGCCAAGGCTGAGGCCAATTAGAAATTCCCTGCACCACTGGGAAAGAGAGAGGGACGGAAGAAAGGTGTTTTTAAAATTTATTTTATTTCTCATTATCCTGCTCTCATTTTGTTGGTAATAAATTCATTCAATATCCCCAAACTGAGTCTGTTTTGCCTGTGACAGTATTCAGTGAGCGATTTTTCTCTGTCCTTGTCTGAACTCATGAACCTTTTGCTATATTGTCTCTCCCCTGTCCAGTTGCAGAGGGACTGATAGAACAGCTTCAGTGGGTACCTGGAATCCAGCCAGTGTCAACCCACTCCAGCCCACAAAGAATGTATTTCTAAAGTGGCTCCTATTTTACTTCTCTTCAGCCCTCTAAAGGTAAAACTTTACCTTAAACACCAAACTATTTATGCAGACAGATACACCAGGAGGAGGTGTCCTCACAGAAGTGGTGATTCCTCCTGTTCTAAAGTTCACAAGCAGTGGGATGAAATCCTCGGGAAGTGTTTGTCCCTTTCCTCTGACTCTTGAAATGGTTTAGGGGCTTGTACAAGTCAATTTTAGACACTGAGTATTGAGTAAAATGACCTCCAGCACTCTGTCATCCTTGCACTAACTGGAATTTGAGGTGCCTTGACACAAGAAAAAAGAAAAGAAGAATTTAATATGCAAACAAAATATTCTGTCCAAAAACTCAGGTATCTGAGAAATTAATGAATTTGCATCAAAAACCATTTTAGAAATGCTGAGAATTCTTCCTGGTCTTAAAGAGCAAAGACACTCAGGTTCTGATTTTCTTGAAAATTTCTGTCATGTTTCCTATTTCATATCATTTAAAAAATGAACACAACTTATAAATAAAAAAATTCACTAACAGTGCTGTGTTGTAGGTTAAACACAATCCGCAACAAAATTTGTGAAGAATGGGAAAAGGATTACAGAAAATGTCTTTAACACTGCCAAGTTTTAAGAAAAGTTTCATTCTTAACAAAAGGCAAGTCTTGATGCAGAAGAACATTCAGCAGCCAGGTCTATTCATAAATAAACTTAATGAATAATTTATTTCCGAGTTTAGTGTTCAAATCTAAAAAAGAAAAAAGGGAAAAAAAGAATAAAGGTTGCTTAGGGAAAAACCTCAGTTGACAAAATTTAAGGTTTTCTGGTATAGCTTTCAACTGTAAATAACTTTTTTGTCATTATTTTGTAATAAATTTAAATTAAATTATATTAAAAAAATCATTCTATTTAAAAACTTAAAATGTATTTTTTAACATTTTTGGTCTTTTGAAATATTTTTCAAATATTGAAATCTTACCCACATGCAAAGATGCATTTTTCACTAAGTGTGATATTTGCAGGCAGAAGCTCACTTGGTCTTACCCACACTAAGTGTCTTCAAGGTCACTATGAAAGACACCACGACCCTGATAACAAATACTAGGTTGTTCAGTTATGTTGGCATCACCTTTTACATCACAGCCACCCCTCTACCTTCCTAAGACCTTCTGGAAGTCTTCTGGAATCCTTGTTTACAGTAATTGGAAGGGGAATGGTCACAGTGAGCCTAATTTAGGCACCATCTTTAGGCAACTCCGTTGAAGCGACACAATTCCCACTTTTAGCATGGCCCACATACAGAAAATTAAAAAAAGGCCTAAATGCTGCTATGTTTGGATTTCCTCCTAATGAACTCTTAATTGTCTGCCTTTTTTTGCATAGAATCATGGAATGATTTAGGTTGGAAAAGACCCTTAGGATCATCAAGCTCAGCACTGCCAAGCCCACCACTAACCCACATCCCCAAGTGCCACACCTTTTAAATACCTGCAGGGACTCCACCACTGCCCTGGGCAGCCGGTTCAAGTGCTTGGCAACCCTCTTGGTGAAAGAATTTTGCTTAATATCTAATCTAAACCTCCCCTGGCACAGCTTGAGGCCATTTTCTCTTGTCCTAAATAATGCTTTCACCCTTCTTTTATTATTTTTATTTTTGCTCACTCCACCTTAATAATTTTCTTTAGTTCATTCTTAAAACTCAAATATTAATTCTTTATTAGGTAATTGAAATCTCTTTCAGGTTCATTCAAAAGATTTCCAATAGTAAGAAGGAGGCAGGGAAAAGAAAAATTAGTACAATAGAGAAAAGTTATGCAAAGCAGAAGAGAAAATAATTGGTTGCCATACTTAGTTTAATCAATACAGTGATAAAATGGATAAATCCTGAGTGTAAAAGGGCACTGGCAAGATTAAACACTTAATTGTGGTGATTCCAACTTACATTACCAGGGTTAAATTCAGGGTGAGAAATTTTCTACATGAATGTATTGGTATGGGAAATCTCCATCTTTTTGGGAAATAAAGGCCAAAGAACAGGCTTTAATATCAAGAGGATCTTGTTCCTCTTCTAGAACTGTGTACTATCAGCTCCCTGTGTCACTCCACAAGGCACTAGAAATTCTAATCGGTTGGTCTAAGAAAACTCATTTTCAAAGCAGCAGGTGAGAATGTACCCAGAATTGTGCCTAGTGGGTTATTTTTCCTGTAATCATTAGAACCCTTTGCTTTAGTGCCTCCAGTTGTAAAATGACAGATTATTACTGTCACCGAAGGGGGGGATTTGGAGACAGTGTTTGATCTGAGAAGGCTTTGTGCTACCTCAACACCTTGTTTGCTGACTCAGACATGGAAAGGAAAGAATCACCAGTGAATGAAAATCCAAGTACCAAGAAGAATCACCTGATGTCCTTTCCCAAGTCCATCAGTCCCATCAGACTGAAGCTATCTACATGAGCATTTATTCTTGTTTATCTTTACCTGTATGTATATCTTCCTTCTTTTTATCACTTTTGTCAGTATTCTCAAAAAATGCCAGTTTGCAGCCGCTGCCTCTCAGCTACTTCTGTGTATTTGGAAAAAGCTTGGTGATAATCGCTTTAAATATTCTGCTCACATAGACAATACTATGATTTACACATTAAAATAGATACATATATTAGGTATACAAACACATATATTTACACAGAGTCCCTAAGTATCTTAGTTCCTATGAGAAAATATAAATGGATAACGACTTGCTTAAATTCTTTGGGACTCAAGAACCAATAGACTGATTCAGTGGCATTAGTTGTTCCAGTTGTTAAAATCACTGATCACCTGCAAGTGATGTTCTTCCAGTTAACATGTGTGCCCCTATGGATGAGATGTGCTCATACAGGTGGAATTCACCCATGCTGTTCCAGATGATGCTTTACTTCTTGGATGGTATGACTGTGTGTGGGAAGGATGGAAGAATTAGTCTTCAAATCAGTGTGACATGGTAACTCCATCTTGGACAGGAAATGAAGGTTTTTCCAGCTCTCTGGAAGATCTGTGAAGACCATAAGCTAGGGGATGTTTTCTTCCTGAGTCTCAGAGTGTCATTTGGAGCTCACACATGGATAAGGGTGGACCTTCTACATATACAAAGTCCCTGACACAGTCACAAAATCATAGAATCAGAATCATAGAATATTGTGACTTGGAAGGGACCCACAAGGATTGTCCAGTCCAACTCCTGGTCCTGCACAGGATACCTCAAAAATCCCACCCTGTGCCTGAAAGTGTTGTCCAAACACCCCTTGAGCTCTGGCAGCTGTGACAATTCCCTGGTGAGCCTGTTCAGTGCTCCACGACCCTCTGGGTGAAGAACCTTATCCTAATATCCAACCTAAACCTCCCCCAGCTGTGATGAGAGGGGACCTTCCCTGGCTCTCCAGGACTGTCCACCTGCCAAGTGTCCACAGAACCACTGTACTCTACTACACAACCTCATGTGCTGGCCATGACAACTGGAACTCTACTGACTGCAAGCAGAGAAGGTACTTTGGGCAGATGAGATTCTGTGTTGAATACGAGCACATGCTGAAAGAGGAAGAAAGAGGGAGCAGAAAAGTGAGGAGAATGAAAGAAACAGTACAGAAATGCATAAAGCTGGGGCAGAGCTGCCAGAGAAGTAAAATCTTGTGCTTCCAGGTCACTACGAGTTACTGCCTCTTGTCCTGTAGCTAAAGGGATTCAGGGAAAGGATCATAACACTCCCCACCACAATCCTTTCCTTGGGCAGCTCCCAGAGAAGCATAATTACAATGCCACCCCTCACTCAGGACTCAGCCTTAGGGCGCAGTGCAGCCAAGAGAAACCAGCGATAGAAAAGACCTATTAGGTCCATTTAGCCAATTCCCCAGACATTGCAGGGGTCTTCCCTTCCTGCCATGTCCAGCCTTGCTAGCCTTGGGCATGAAGCTGTCACAGAGCTGATGGCTTGCCACTTCACAGGCTCACGTGTTGCTGGGACTTCTGACACTGGGCTTCAGCAGTTTTTCAGATGTATAATGGATGATTCTGTGACTGCAAAGCCCCCCTGAGTGTCACCATGGGTAACAGCACTGTCTTTAATGTTGGGTTCGGTTGACACCACAGCACCTGCAGCAGGTGAGAATCAAAAGAGGGACTGAACAGCAGAGTTGATCTGGTACAACCTGGCCCATGCACGGGAATGGTACAAAAGTAGTTTTACGGGGTAAAATGAGGAAAATTGACCACGTTCTGTGGTAGATGTGTGATTATGCTGCACAACAATAGCTGAAGGAGGCATTTAGCCTTTGCAATGCTCCTCTGAGAACATCTTCCCCACGAAATAACATAAAGAACAGAGAAGTTAGAGTTTTGGCTGATTCAGGCCTTCAAAATCCACTTATCACCTTGTCACGCGATACTCTTGACCCTCAGAACAGTGTGGCAGCAGATTTGGGTATGGAACATCTCTCATGGCTTTTTTGCTTCTTTTTCTGGAGCCACAACAGTATCTATTGGTCCATGGTCCTTGCACATCTCCACAATGCTTCCCTTGTTTTATCCTGTTTAATATTCTACTCCTCTGTCCAGAAATTAAGGGAAGTAGGCAGCCAAGTTTATCTACATCTCCCATTCCTCTTGTTTCTTTGCTGGAGGTGTAGCTTAAGCAAACAAATGACCTTACTTGTCCTACCTGACTGTGGTTCAAAGTACAAGTAGCCCGTTTGGGAGCATCAGACCATTTTATTTCCCTGAATGGTAGTTGAAATCACTTTCTATTGGTTGTAAACAAAAAGTAAAACAAAAAAAAGGGTAAAGAATAAGAGAATGTGTGTGTCTTGTGTGTGTGTGTGCACGTGTATGTGTGTGTTAAAGAAAATGTGAAAAATGTAAAAAAATTTAAAAATTGAGAGAAAGATACCTGCAGATGGAACAACAAAGAACTGTGCGCCTTCCTAAGGATATAAGGAATGGAATCAAGAGTCTTCCAAGCGATGAGAAAAATGTTTTTTTTTTTTCTTAAATCATTCTCCTCTTTAAGACTCCAGATTTTCCTGTAAGAAGTTTAAGAAGTCACACTACCTAGCTCCTCTCAGGACTCAGGCAGAAAGAGGTGTAGTACTAAGACTTATAGCTAAATCTAAAAGGTATAATTAAGCATTCTCTTGGCGGAGGATAGAGCTGGAACCTGGAGAGTTAACATAGTGGGAAGCCAAATTGTTAGATGGGCAGATCTAGGTGGGTTCCTCAGTCCTGTCTCAGTCCTGGCTCTCTCACTTTTTAGGGAGTCTGAGTCATTCCCTGCATGATCTGTGAATGAACCACTTCCTACTTCACTTCCACAGCATTAAAACAGAAATAGTATCTTCCCTTACCTTGGAGGGTCATGGAGGGAATAAATCAGGTAATTTCAAAAGGTTGTGCCTGCGTAAACATGAACACCAGGGATAAATACGTATCTTTGAAAGTTACCATCAGGAAGCTTAAAATAAATTACCCAGCCTTTGCAAACTTTTCTTGGATGCTCTTTCCCCTCACTGCTCCCAACCTGTCAGCTCCATATTTAGGGATGCTTCTGCCCGCTGAGCTGTCCCTGTCCTCATGCCCTGCACTCTGGTTTGTGCAGGCTCCAAACCCAACGTGGCCAGCAGTAGTTAAAGACTAAATGTCCTGGAAACCACAAAGTCACTTCTCTGGAAGTAACATCCCCCTTTCTCATAATCTCACTCCCAGGGAGGCAGCAGCTACAGACCAAGTCCTGGACCTGGCTGGTTTCACCAGTGAAATTCGGCTTATCACAAGTCTTTGGCATCCCACAGGTCTTGTCTTTTCCTTCCTCAGAAATTTTCCAGCACAGTGCCATGCTCTTTTTAGGCTCTGTGGGACAGTGAATGAGGTCCAGTTGAATGGCCTCATTTGTGGTCCACCAATGAGCTATGCCTGGCTCAGTGTTATGGAGAAGGAGAACATGGACTGTGAATTAACAGGTGGGACAGAGACTGTCAGGTGGTGACCATAACGTGAAGGAGGCCCAGAGCAGTACTATTTACCACTATTGTTGTACGTCCCAACTGGCCTGAGATGCTTGCAAAATATAAACATAATCCCAGGTCCCAATGAAAACATTTGTAGCACTACATTGTAGAATCATAGAATCATTTCGGGTGGAAATTATCTTTAAGATCATCAAGTCCAAACATTAATCAAACACCACTAAACCATGGTCCTGTGCAGGGCCAGGAGCTGAACTCAATGATTTTTGTGGGTTCTCTCCAATTCAGCATATTCTGTGATTCTATGATCTACAAGTCTTTTAAATCCCTCTGTGGATGGGGACTCCCACCACTGCCCTGGGCAGCCTGTTCCAATACTCGACAACCGTTTCCGTGAAGGAATTTTTCCTAATATCCAATCTAAACCTCCTCTGGTGTAACTTGAGTCCATTTCTTCTTATCCTGTCACTTATCACTTGACTTTATTCTGGGACACAGGACTTCCGTGATTTCATTTTTTAAGATTCCTTCCTTGCCAACTTACCATTCCTAACACCCTGGATGATGGACAGGACACAAGAGCTTCTCCTTTGAGCCATGTAACCCCACAGTGAGCACTGAGAGTGGGGTCTCCCTCCACTGTGTGATCTGGTGATGGACACCCATCCTCAGCCGTGGCACTTTGCACCTTCTCCACAATGTGACCAGACACATCAAAGCTTCCCTCTTCTTCTTATGTGACCTGAGGAAACACCAACCATATAAGAAATTCTGAGATGTCTCATTGTCATGAAAGAGAGTGGGAATGTACATCTGGATCATTCAGTCAACTGGATTTTATCATCCCAGGTTTATTCCAACACATCATCCTGTGCCATCAGTTATCACTGCTTAGTTTTATCAACAATTCTCTTATCAAGATTTTTCCACACTGTTTTATCATTATCTATTACTCTAAATGTTATCAGGAGCTGGGCACACTGATTCTGGGCTGCTCTGGCTGTTGTAATATCAATCCAGTTGCTCAGTGGGAGAAAAAAACAGAATCAAGTCTCCTGAATATCTCCTGGCTTATCTTCAGGATATGGTGACTGGTTCAGTCAGAGACATTCCCCATTGATGGAACTCATCTTTCTCTACCACAATGTCATTTAAAAAGTGCCCCCCCCACATTTCATTGGGTTTAAAACAAAAGGGTTTCTCCTAAACAGTACCCAGCATGGTTTGGATATAGCACAAGGACTACTCCCAACAGTTAACTTAGAGACAGGTATTTTAATATAAAGGAAGAATATTTAACCATGTAGATGCACGTTTAACCTGTTACTTAACCTCAATACATTGCAGCCACCCTTATTTTACTTGCACAGACAGAGTCAGTATCTCTCCCTTAGAACTCATATTTCTCTCTTTTTTTTTAATTTCCATACGGTCTAAATGATCCTCTCCAAGGACAAGTGTCATCTCCCCTCCCTTCTTATAGAGGTAAAATCAAAATGCCTTTTAGGCCATATATGGTACTGAAAGGTTTATAATGAGGTAGCAATCCAAGGTCTTTAGGAGACGTTTCACCATATTCTCCTTGCAGCACTGAGTAAAACAGCGCTCATGGAAGTTCTCTGTCACTACGCCACACTGGTTAATCACATTACTCGCTGCTTTCATTTGCTCTAATTCTTCACTTGGAAGCTTTTTTCTTTTTGCTCTGAGTAGAACATTTGCAATCTGCCTTTTTACTGTGCATGCAAAACCTAGCATGTTTTTAACTTCTGAGAACTCATTCAAGGAGACAGCACCATTTTTGTACATGGTGTTCTCGGAGAGTGCAGTGCATCCTGCATGCTTGGTTGGTAGCAGCTTAATGCTGTCACGGTCCTCCAGGGGCTTGTCCCATGTGGTTATAATTAACTTTTAATGTTTGCCTTCAGGGCAAAACACTTAAGGGGTTAACCAGTTTTCTCCAACAGAATGAATAGTTAAATGGTAACATACGTTTATCAATATATTTCACAAAGCGGAGGAAAATACCTAAGTATTTTTAATGCTCCTTGTCTCATATTTGTCTAGTTCAGAGTCATTTTCCAACTTGAGAGTGGAGATTATCCTTTCAAGCCTCGTAATATAAATGTGCTTGCTACATGGTTAACACAGTCTTACTTAGTAGCTGAGTCAGTGTGAAGCTTTGTTGGACCAGATCTCGTTGGTATTTAACCATTGCAAACACTTACAGTCTTTCTTTCTCCCATAAGTACATGTTGAAACCTAGGAGAGTGACTTACTACAAGGACACGCATGACTTTGCAAGTAAACCAGACAGACTTTACTTATAATGTTGCTAGAGAGATGGGGAAAGTTACTGCAAAAGAGTATAATTGCTTCATCAGCTGTGTCTACATTGTTAGAGTGTAATTCAGTTCCTAAACACTGTATTACAGTGTCACCTAAGACACCCTCGGGTACCCAAGGCACTTATTCAGTGCTTAAAATGACACTAGATACCTATATTTGGGGAATGCAATCCCACCTTAAATTTAAATGTTCGCAAAGGACAAAATGAGCAGGAGTCAGCTCTTCAAACAGAGATGTCTCATGTAATTTTAGTCACTATGGGCTATCCTGACAATGCAGAAGGGGTCAGCACTCCTGTAAATTCTTTAATACCCACAAACATCTCCAATGATACCATTGTATTCGCTGCATTCAGCAAATTAAATTCTTCTTGCTGAATGGGCACAATACAATCTGGCACCTTTCTGTGGGTACCTGACCGAGCACAGAATGAACTCTTGCCTATGCAGTTTGCAATTGAGCATAGAAAGTGCCTGGCTCTGAAGAAAGAGGCTTAGCAGGAGAGTTGCCTGAGTTCTGATTCAGTAGTCAGCACGTGTGCAGTGAGCTCTTGGCACTGCATGGTGTGGACATGCCTTCCAGGGCTGTTCTGAGGCTGGAGCAAACCCATGGAAGAATGGCCAGTGCTCTCAAAGCATGCTGAGTGAGCCCACAAAGGGGACCAAGCTGGTCGAGAGGCAGAAAGTTTGATGAAAAAAGTACATATTTGCCCTGCTTTGCTCCTGTATGCTTGGCTGTGATATTTTTTCATCGATGTACCAACCAGAATTCTTGAGAGAGACGTAAGGGTGCATAATATAAGATTATTTCCTCTTAGATGTTATGGAAGATTAAGTTTGCATCTAAAAGTCTTCAAACTAATTCATTGTGTTCTTAAAGAACACAGTAGATTCATTTTATTTAATGACAGACACTACAACTGGGGAAATATTTCAGTAAAGCATTTATGTTCTGTGGGAATTTATCTCCACATTCTCTAAGGTATGCTAAAATCAGATATAGCAATTTGGGAACATTCCTTCCTCAACCACCGCCCTTGCGTGTCACTGGCTGTAGACTGCAATGTGATCCAGGACTTGAATTCATCATCTTTGGTGAGCACAGCAAACTCCTGGTACACTACCCTGCTCCTCACCAGGAACTGCAGAAGCAAAAGGCCACCTTTCAACTGAGAATCTCACAACCTCCCTGCTCCTCAGCAGCTGAAGGTAATCACAGACTCATCATAGAAACAGAATGGTTTGTCTTGGAAGGGACCTTAAAGGTCACCCAGTTCCATCCCCTGTCATGGGCATGGACACCTTCTACTAGACTAGGTTGTTTGTTCCAGTCCCCATCCAGCCTGGCCTTGAACACTTCCAGGGGTGGAGCAACCACAACCTTACAGTAAAGAATTTCCTCTTAACATCCAATACAAACCTACTCATCCAATATAAACCTACTCTCTTTCAATTTTAAGCCATTTCCTCTTGTCCTAATATTAACCTTTGCATTCTGCTGAATCTGAAGAGTGTGTGGGCACATTTTGCCTTGTCTGCCCTGGGATCCAAAGCCTGAAACAGTGAAACAAAAAGGATCTCCAGGTTGATAAAAGCTCAAACAACACAGATAAAGTCCCTAAGAACTGAATAAGATCTGTAGATAGCATTAATTACATTACCTAGCCATTTTCCATCCTTTACAACAAACTACAGGATGATATCATCCCTCTTTTAGAGAGGGATGGGAACAAGACACCAAAAAACAAACTGTCTGCCCTTACACTGTCTGGCAAATTAGTAGCACAAGTAAAGTAAGAGCCAAGATCTCGTGGGTGAGTCTTTCAGCTGACCACACTTTCAAGTCTGCACAATGTTGTAAAGCAACATTTGCTGGCTTCAGGCTGTTAATTCTTTGCACTGTCAGCCCATTCTATTGAGACACGACTGAGCAACATTAACTTTTATACTCAGTCATTTCCTGTTGTTGACTTGATCTGATCTCAGTGGAGAGTTGCTGTCAGTACCCCTCAAAGAAAATGGGCTACGTTAAACACCTCCGACTGGTGCTCTAGTAAAAGCCTGAGTCCTCTGTCAAACATTACCACCTTGGCAAAAGGGAAAAAGGGAAGGGGAAAAGAGCCTGATACACAGCTTGTTAAGGATTTCAGAAAATACTTAATAAATTTGTCTGTGTCTTGTCCGTGACTCCAGAACGTCTTTGATTTTCAACTTACAAATTCTGATTTATTATCCAATTCTTCTGCATGTCAGAGAGCACAGCTATGAAGTAAGGCCTCATAAACCATATTGCAATGTTGTCTTCAGTGTTTTTAAGGCTCATATATATATTTATGAGCAGAGTCAACCTTAAATACCATATTTCATTGACATTAGGAGACACCTGGGGTAGCTCTCCAGCAATCACTGCAATGACACGTGATATTCACAGTTACACAGTACAGCTCTTAGTAATCTCGAGTTAAATCATCCACTTTCAAAGAACATCTCAACATTATGAAATCAAAAGGGTAATATCCATCGCATCCATATTCCTCTCCCTTCAGTACTAAAAGAAGCGAAACCAAACTATGTCAGCCCATACTGTATATTCTCCTAAATCAGTCCCCTTTTGCAAAAACATTGGAATATGTGGACACCCTAAGAATGAGGTTCCAATCCCCATCCAGAAATATCCTAATTATCTTTCTTTTGACTAAGTTATGCTCTTTTATAAGTCTGGATCTATTTAAAAATTCCATGCCATCAGGTAACTCTTCAAACTCTTCCATAATAGACAAAACCTTAAAATTTTATGAAAATCATGATAATATATTGGAAGATTTCTCTATTGCTGATAATAAGTTACATTAATTAGAACACTTTTTTAAAAGTAGTCTTGATTGATGCTATGTATCTATAACTGAAATTGAATTGAAACTTTTTTTCCTAAAGGATCTGCTTGAAGCTGGCTGATGCCATGATAATTTTTGCCTTTTCTTTTTATATACCTTTTATGTATTCTCAGTATTCTTAGCATAGATAGTTGAAATTCTTTAACCTAATAACTTAAGTCCTGGTATTCTGCTAAGCCACAAAACCAAACATCCTAAAGACCTAAAGACAGCTGAGAACTGGAAAGCCTAACGCTATCTTGAAAAACCAAGGCCCTCTCTCGAACATATTTTATAAACTAGACTCCATCTTGGGGAAAATACCTTAGAATAGAGAGATTTCATGCCATTCATTTAAGCCTCTCATTAGGGAAACTGGGTCAGATATGCTAATTTGCAAAGTCTATGAGATGATATAAGCAATATACCGAGTGTGTGCATTTCGACGTATTCCACCTTGACAAACTGCTGCACCTGAGGATCCTTATTAAATACTGAGGTAAAGACCCTTTTATGCCTTAACCGTGTCTGGCTCATGATTCTAGGGCCAGGAAAAAGACATCACTGGAAAAAAGCAATGGGACATTTTTTTCTTCCTTAGATTTTTTCCAAATTGCCACACAACTCAAATCTTCAGTATTACATCCAGTCAGTCAACACTCTGCCAAGCATTTCACAAGTAGGTTTTAAAGCAGAAACAGTCCCAGAACAGATTTTTGTTGAGAAACTCTGATTTATCTTGAGATAGGGAGCAGTGTAGATAAGTTTTGCACTTTGGGTATGACCAGACCTCACCATGAGGCTGCAGAGCAAGGGAATGGACTTGGTACAGATGTAAATGATTTGTATATTCTCAGGTGGGTTAAAGCAGTCAAATATGGCAAACTACATGGAATCATGGAATGGGTTGGGTTGGAAGGACCTTAAAGTCCATCTCTTTCCCCCCCCTGCCATGGGCAGGGACACCTTCCACTATCCCAGGTTGCTCTAAGCCCCATCCAACCTGGCCTTGGACACTTCCAGGGATGGGGCAGCCACAGTTTCTCTGGGCAGCCTGTGAAAAAAGGAGTTTCCTCAGGATTGTGGAAAGCCATTGCAAGACCAGTGTGATGAATGACCCCCTCATGATCTTGGCGGTCTTTTCCAACCTTTATGATTCTCTCTCTCCTTCATAGAGAAAAATCACAGACAGCTGGTTAAATCAGACTGCTACCTTCAGGTGGTTACATTTAGGTGAGATTAATTTTTCCTCTCTGATATCCACATAGGACCCAGCCACTTCCGAAAATTTCACAGTCAAGTGAGGTATATTTGCAAGTCAGATTACTGGGTTGGAATATCCAGTGCTTTATAATAAATTTGCATAAAGAGCTGATGAAAGCTGTCTAGCTCCCCACTACAACACAAAATGAGAAGAATTATATCTTCTGCTAATAAAATATGCTCACTTCTTGCTCTCTGTGTTTACTTATATTATAACTCACCTGAATATAGGCTGAAATGAGGTAAAGAAAACCTTTTTTTGGTGCATTTTCACTGACTTTGAGTGGGGCCATAAAAGAAATGTATTTTAAACAGTTCTATAATTTTAGCCCTATCTTCAGCTTCCTTAAATTATCATGTTTTTCCACAAATCCTACTTGAAGATTTCTCTCTTTATATTTTTTTTTTCATTTTAGGGAACTTGGGAAATTTTCTCTTTTTAAATTTAATATTCTTTTTTTGTTTTCAGTTCAATCTTTTCACCAGTGTGAACATCTGAGCTTAGTAAAATATACACATGAGAAACAGACACATCAGTGAATGCTATAATTTTTAGCTACAATGGTATAAAGAAATACTCTATTTTTAGTTTCAAAATTGTTTATCTTCTTTTGCCCTCTTTGGAAACATGGTCTTGACTAATAGTTATTGTGCACATTGTTCAACTTTTTTCTATCTTTTCTTTGGGGAGTACCCAGGGGAAAAAAAAAAAGGACTGTTTAAAAGATGTTTCAACTTTTAGTAATTAAGCTCTGGTGAGCGTTACAAGAATATTTAATGCTCTTCTGCTCTATCTGAAGAGGATCTGGAGACTTACAAGGAATTACAAGAACATGATTTACAAAACATAAAGCTCACATTGTCAGAGCATCCTCTGAAATGCCTTCAGATGAGAAAGTTTTTTTCTAGTGTTTCATTAGAAACAGTGAGTGGGGAGAGTCTCACAGCGTTAAGACATTTTTGTTTAGTTTTGTTTTGTTTTTCACTCCCATACTTAGGAGTAACTTGTTGGCTGTTTTCCACCTCATGCTCACTCTCGCAGATGAGCATTAGAGAGAGTCTGGAAATGGAAGGCCTTTCTGTCTGCAGCTAGCAGGGTCAATTCAGTGTGGCAGCTGCGAGCGGGTGACATAGACTTATATTGACACAACCCACTTTTTGCTGCAGAATCACAAAGCGAAAGCACCCGGGGCTCTTCTGCCTTTTTCAATAAGATACAAATTTTTGTCTTCCTTGTATTAAGCAGAGATCTGTCATCTTGACTTGTACACTAAATGGTCCATTCTGACTGCCTTGTTTGTGTCCAATCCCAGCCAGGATCTAGAAACATGTGTTAACATTCGGCATGTTTGGGGGCGAGCGGGAAGGGCCTGAGGCTAGACTCCCTGATGTCTGCTGGAGGGTAGTCAATAATCATTAGCCCTTCAAGTGGTAGATGCCCAACATAAACTGTATTAATTTATTTTAAAAATCTTTACTTTAAGCCACAGGGAAAGGCATTTTAGAGAACCCAGCTCCCCTGAAGTAACGAAGCAGTGATAAAGATGTAGTGCCATGGAAGTGAAATTCTGGCTTATTGGTGGGGGGGGGGGGGGGGATAGGGCATGGTTTTCTAGCACTGTGTCATCAGCCAGAGCAATGGGAAACTATTAAAAGTAATTAGCCCATGCCTGTCTGTCACTTAAGTTTATCCCTGTGGTGATAAAGAAGTGTGATTTGCCCCAAGTCTTTTCTGATTGCCAGCATCTCAGCGTTAGCCACAGAGCTAAACCTGCGGCGCTGGGGGAAGTTCTAATGTTCATTGTAGTCAACACGAGGTAAATGAAGCTGGGCTTTTTAATTTTATTTTTGATGGAGCTCAAAGAAACCAAGTTTTTGTACTAATTAAATATTCAGAGAAACTGTGAAGCATCTCATCTAACTGTGACTGTTTATGTGTGGATAGGTGTCAGTGGCAGGCCAAACATTGCTGTCATTTATATTTCCACCCATCTTGGCGTGAGTTGGGTGGAATGGTGTTGATGGAGAGACTTATTTAGCATAGTTATTTCTATTTCTATGTTTTTCTACTGCACATATATATCAGATGTATTAAAGTGATAGGAAAAAATTCCAGTAGAAGGCAGTGAACCTGTAAAATAGCATTCAGTGTGCCCAACATTTGAAGTTCAAAAGTGGGCAGTTAGTCTTGCCCCTTGGAGATGACATAAAGAACCAGGAACATCCAAAGTGCAATTCAATGTATCCTAAAAGAAATTGAATGACTTGCCCCCTTGAGGTATCTATTCACGTCCTTTGGCTACAGAGAGGTCTGTGAGGCTGGTTCTCCCATTTTTGTATAGCTGAAATCACATGAGAAGAGTCCCAGTGGAAAAATTGAAGGATTCCCATACTGGGAGGAAATTTTCAAGTCCAAATTAATCTAGTTTATCATAAGGCAAATCAGTTCATAAGCTGTACCGTTCACAAGAAAAAGAGCTCCAGCAACAGGAACTCTGGATTATTTTTTGTTATATTTTAATACTATTAGCATTTATTATTGTTACATTGTTAGCATTTAGCAAGTGAAATACCCCAAAGGAACTAAAGGGTATTCCTCTAAGATGCTGAAAAGGCCAACAGCCCAGCTGAAGCCTCTATGCCAACACAGGCAGCACAGGACATGAACAGGAGAAAATGCAAAGTGTAACAGGAAGGGCTTCTACAGGTTTGTCATCCAGAACAGGAAGGTCAAAGAAAATGTACCCCCTGAAAAGCAATATGGGCAAACTCATAACATGGAAGAGGGAAAGGCTGAGCTACTCAAAAACTGTTTTGCCTGAGTCTTCACTAAGTCTCTCTTCCCACACCTCTTGAATGGACAGGGAGCAGGATGGGGACTGTGGGATCAATATCCCTCTTGCTGTAAGAGAGGACCAGGTTCACCTAAGGAACCAGAATATACACAGGTCTATGGGACTTGATGAGAGGCATCCCAGAGGCTTAAGGAAATTCAGTGATGTAGGTGTCAAGCCACTCTCCATCATATCTGAAAAGTCATGGCAGTCGGGTGAAGGGAAACTGTGAGAAAAAGGGAAATATTGCACTAATTTTTGAAAAACATGGAAAGGAGAACCCTGGGAACTGTCAACCTCTCTTCACCAATCACTTCTCACTCATCTTCACCTCTGTGCCCAGGAAGGTTTGGAATGGATCCTCCAAGAAGCTGTGGGAGGATACGAAGGACAGGGAAGTTATTTAAGAGAGTCAGCAGGGTTTCACCTGGGGCAAGGCCTGCCTGACCAACCTTGTGGCCTTGTTTGATGGAGTGACTGCACCCATGGTCAAGGGCTGTGAACACCATCCACCTGCACTTCTCTAAGGCCTTTTACACGGTCCACCACGACATCCTTCTCTCTAAATTGGATTTGATGGATTGACTCTTCAGTGCACAAGAAACTGGCTGGGTCGTGGCATCCAGAGGCTGTGGGTGAGTGACTCAATGTCCAGACGGAGATCAGTGACAAGTAATTTTTTTCTCAGGGATCAGTTCCAGGACCAGTACTGCCAGGGAGTTGGTAGATTCCCCATCCCTGGAACCATTCAATGTCAAGTTGGATGGACTTATAAGAAACTTGATCTAGTTGAAGGTGTCCTGCTCATTGCAGGGGGTTGGACTAGATGATGTTTAAAGGCCCCTTCCAGAATAAACTATTCTATGATTCTACGATTATTATATTTTATAGCATTATTTAGAGGTTTAAACTTGGATTTGTCAGATCCAGTAATCTTTTCAGATTTCTTAGAATTGTTTTCATGGCATCTGGGATGTGAATTCATCATTTTTAAGGCTCTGTTGTAGTAATATGTTTAGTTCAACAAGCCTTCCTACAAGTGTGTCTTAGTGAAGCCACAGGGATTATGCACATGCCCAGGTTTTTTGCTGAATTGGGCATTAATCTTTAATATTATTGCTTTGGCTGTCCAGCTGGATGAACTGTCTGCAATTAGTTACCCTAAAATAACCTCATATGCACTGACAGATTCAATATCCTCTCTAATAAATTGGAAAGATAGGTCCTAGGTGGAGAGCTACCAAGAAGCCGCTGGCAAAATGACCTAAGAAAGGAAGGCAGGCTTATTTGACAGTAGATTTCATGATATGCTCAAGTTAATTCCACAGTTCTTCTGAACAAGTCTCATGTTTAACAAGACTGGGTGTGTAGTGTAGCAGATTTTTCCTGCACAGCAGACGGGCACTGACATGTGTAGACCTGTGTGTATCCAGACCTGACATGTCTTGTTTAGCTTGTTGTTGTACTGGAAGGACCAACTTTTAATTTGTCCCAAAATTTTCCCAGCTTTCCATCCGATACCTTAATGCACAAGCCACTCAGATAAGTTATTGTTAAGTGACCCATATTAATTCTCAAAAAAATATTTAAGCCTTTGCCACGACCTAATTAAAAATGTCTTCCTTCATCTGTCCTGCATTAGAGCCTATCATGACAGTGCCTTCAGTAAATGAGGTGGAAGAAATGCTTGTTTTCCTGTAGGATTTTCCACCTAAATAGCCAGTTTTTTAAACTGTGAGACAAGACATGGGATGATCAAGAGTACGCCTCTGCTGGAATCTGAAAGGGAATTTATTGGGAGAAAAATAAAACCATTTCTCATGGTAACTCTGTAGATAAAGGCAGTAGGCACCGGCGATGTCTTACGGGACCGAACCCTCGTGCTTTAAAACTCATTAACAAATATCTCTCTTCTCAGTCCTCAGAACTGCAAGCAGAGACACATCATGGGGGTGCGGATCTGCTATTTTTCCTTTCAGGTACTGAAATTTCAATGTGCGTTCCACACTCATCATTAAGGGTTATCTCCATAGCCAAACCGAGAAGTCACATATTTTTAAAAGGTGACACCACATGTTCTATAAAGGTCTTTCATATAAATAAGAACCAGAGAATATAACAATCTTTTCAGAAAACTACTTTATACCTATACTTTTTTTTCATGGTCTTTTGTTTTCCGATGTTTTTTCATGTTTAGTTGTTGCATTTTTTTGAGAAATATGTTAATATTATTTGCTTTTTAAAAACATCCAACAGTTTAATTCCTTTCGTTAAATAAACCTTATTTTTTTGTTATTTTGACCTAGTGTTTCTCCCTACTGTTTTCAGGGAAAAAAATCCATTCTTTCACAGATTTATGACTGCAGCTGATCATGATTCTGCAGCGTTCTCTCTCTCCTATTTTTTCCATTGATCCACTGTCTTACTAAATATTTACTGTTACATTTCAAATTCACCCAGTTGTCTGTTCATTTTTTGTATTATTCTGGATACATCCATCTCCCTCTCTTCTCACAAAGACCAGTTCTTAGATGATGTCACGTGCAACATTGATTTTCTCTAGCTGTTTGTTTTGGTTGGGTTTTTTTTTGTTTTTGAATTTGTTTTATACAGGGCTGTTGGAATGCTTTCAGGAAAATACAAATATACTGAAGATTATTCCATCATGTGATTCTTTTCCCTTTCTTCTTGTCCTTGTGTAGAACCAACTGTGCATTTTACCTACATCTGACTCCCATGTCATTTGGGAGGAAAGGTAACTCCTTATAGAAAAACTCCCAGAGCAGAAATATCTTCTTACACATCTACTTTAAGACAGGATGAATTGCCCCTGGAAAATTCTTTTTCCAAGGACTGTAGATAGAAACTAGAGAACTCCAGGATTTATCTGTTTTTCAGGTGAGGTAAATCTCATCTACGTTTACTTCTTTTATCTGCTCTGCTGACAATGGACCATAAGAATGATTGGAAAAGAAAGTAGGAATGTCCTTGGGAGCCGCACCTTTGGAGCATTTTTAAAGTAGACTTCAACTACAAAGAACTTTGGATTTCTTTTTTTGCATGATTTGTATTTTTTTATATGTCACTTGCTATTTATTCTCAATTAGTTGGGTTCTTTTCACCTGCCTGATGCAAAGAAGGAGACTTTGTTTACTGATTAGGCATTTAAAAATTATCATTCTTAATTATTATTTTACTTTGGGAAATGATTTGAACAAATGCAGGAAAATTAATAGGAAAAAAGCATATATTTCATTTTTTTCTATTTCTATTGAGTAGTCTTTCCTTCAAGGTGCCTAGGACTTGTATTTTGTGCATTTCCAGTGCAAAAGCACAGCTGGCAAATGCTAATTTCCTCGGCAGAGTGCAGCTCAGAGGTCTCAGTCAGAAAGAAGCAAATGATCAGATGTTGCCAGGTTTGAATAAACTGATTTGTTACATCCGTTCACTTTCCTGCCCAGAGAATCCCTCCCTGCCTTTCTATCTATCGCCTTCTCTGAACCCCTGGAGCAGGAAGATTCTGCCTTAAAGCTACTGGGATTAATTATAACCAACTAATACAAACTCTCTGTTTACCCACACTGCTTCACAGAGGTTTAGAGAACACCTGAAACGATCCCCAAATGTGAGCACATACATTATTTAGGCAGTCTTTCTCAGATTATAATTTTAGTTCTTCTACTCACTGTAAAAATGTCTCCTAAAGTAAGGGGCTGGGAGATAGGTAAGAAGACAGGAGAAACATCCCAGAAGAAAAGTCCCACCAGCTTTAGGTCAGACAGAAAAAAACCCAATAGTTCTTACTTTAAAATTTTTGGACAAAACTGTTACTTATTTTTCTCAGTTTTGTGGTGGGTTTTTTAAATTAAAATATCCTAAACTCCCAAACCTGTTAATTCAGTGTGTTGATTTTGAGTTTTTTCAGAGTAATGGTTTAGGAGAAAAAGGGAGTTTTTCTTAATGGAAGGTCTTGTTTTTTTCCTATGGAAAACAAGAAAAAGACACTTGTACTACCTTGTGCTTCTACTTTCCTCATCAACTAATTTTCCATTTGATGTTTCCTGGCTCTCTACCAGTTTCTATTTCTCAACCATCCCTCTTGCAGTGTTGTTGTTATCTGCCTGCCACTGATGGCATCCTACAGGATCTGGGCTGTTGAGAGATGTGGGATGGGATTCATTTCACCAAGAGTCATCTGGTCCCTGCCATCCCTTCAAAGGTAAAAGAGAGAAATAAGTATTTCCAAGGAGTAATTTATCAATCCCAGAGTCCAAAACAGATCGAATGCATTGTTCAGTTAAAATCAGCTTCTCTGATGATGACCAAGAGAGGTGAGAACAGCTAACTCACATCTTTAGGTCCATTTAGAGGGCTAAACTTAGGTGTTGGCTTGATCCCAACTTCTCCCGGTGCTAAGAATGGCATGAGAGGGTGTGGGACCTCGTAGAATCTGAGTAGAATTGTTAACGTTGGAAAACCTTCTAAGACCATCAAGTCAAACTCTTAACCCAGCACTGCCAAGTCCAGCACTAAACCATGTCCCCAAGTGCCACAGCCACATGTTTTTTGAAACTCCTTCATAACAAATTTAAGGTTGTACTACTGTATTTAAGCATGCATCCATATGACTGCACCTTGAAAACAGGCATTATTTTATCTCATGCCTGGGTTGCACCTAATTTATCCAAAAAGAACCAGAAAACAGTGTACCTCTTACTTTTATTTTGATTCGTGTAGGTCAGATAATTTAATTACTTGGTAAAACAGACAAACCAGCACCAAGGGCCAAAATTCACCCTCTTTTATATCCTGAGTTTCTCTCCTAGAGCAAGAGTAGTAGTTGCACCTATAATACCACATGCTGTTTATACTCACATACCCTCAGCTCTTCCGTCCTCCTTCCTAAATCCCTTGCTCCGGTGCTTAAACAACTTAATAAGCCCACGTTTCCAGCTGATTCTGCACTGCAATAAAGGCTATACAGTCCTTCTAGCTGCTTTCTACTGTAAATGCATTCTTCCTCTTTATCTGTGCTATCTATTCATTAAATATGTATCTTTTACTGGAGTTTTTAATCACCACAGGGATCTATTCCATTTCCATGTGAATGATTTGTTCTTTTTTTTTTTTTTTTTTTGTGCAGAGGAAAACACACTTTTAATGTAGAGAGCACACTACATGTTGTACGACTGATTGCATCTTGTCCCTGCTTCATCTTCTTTGTACATAAATGTACTCACGTCACACATTTCAATTGCTGAAAGGACAAAAAGTTCAAAATGGATGGGAGAAAACATTTTTAACAGGTGCTTTTCCAGTATCTCAACCCTTGCTTCCTTCTCTGCCATGAATTAAAATATTAATCATAGCAAGCCCTTTAAATCTGAGTGTCTGCATTTAAAAAGGAGTGAATTTAGCATACAAGAAAATAAGGCACTGGCTGTTGGAGCACAAGTCAGGCATGTGTTATCTGCAGCCTGGGGTGGAGGAGAGCATCCAAATGGCCCTGCCGGTGCACACATGCCTTATGTGCTCCTACTCACACCTTTTTGGCCAGTTTGTCACGTGCTTAGGGACACCACCATGTTTTCAAATGGTTAAACAGCAAGCTGGACTGCTTTGGGCCACTTAGGTAAAGAATGGGGCAAGTCTTGCTTGAGCCGATAAAAAGATTCAATCTTATCTCTCCAGAATGAGAGGAAATGGCCTTGTGTCGTGCCAGGGGAGGTTTAGATTAGATATTAGGAAAAATTCCTCCACCAAAAGGATGGTCAGACATTGGAATAAACACGAGGGCACCAGGGAACTAGAGAATAGGTACCAGTGAAGTGGGAGAATCACCATCCTTGGAATTGTTCAAAAGGGTGTGGGTGTGGCACTTGGGGATGTGGTTTAGTGGTGAACACAGTGATGCTGAGTTAATGGTTGGACTCAGTCTTAGAGGTCTGTTGCAACCTAAATGATCCTTTGATACCGTATTACTGCTCCGTATTCTCCCTTGGTAGAAATTGGTTGGATATCAGGAAAAATTTGTTTTCTGAGAGAGAAGTTAAACATTGGAACAGCCTCCCCAGGGAAGTGGTAGAGTCACTATCCCTGGAAATGCTCAAAAAACAAATTTACAGGCCACTTCCTGATATGGTTGAGTGGGTACAGTGGCATTCAGCCAAAGATAGGGCTTCATGATCTTGGAAGTCCTTTCCAACCTCAATGATTCTATGATTCTAAATTTGAGTGGAATAAGTCTCTCCAAAGGGTATTAGCGTTTGTCCTAAAGTGGAGTGAGTGATCTTTGGGAGGTGCTTTTACCTCCCCCTTGACAAAAACCTGAATCAGACATTTGGTTAATTTAATTTCTTTATAGCTGTGACTAAATGGGATGAATCTGACCTTTCTGTTTTCCTTCGCCCCAAGGCTCAGTGACCCTCACTAAGGGCAATAAGGCCTTGCAGCAACCAGCAGGCCAGTGTTTATTCTGGAGTAAATCCTTGTTAGCCCGAAGCTCCAGTCACCTCCGAGTTCTTGGCTATCTATTCTCATGACAGAAAATCAAAAAGCACCGTCCTTTTTAGGATCAACAAACATGTCACATAGAGTCTATGAAAAATAAAACCTCTGCCTCCTCAGAGACTTGGAGAAATCTAAAATATTTCTTGATGTTGGATTGTGGGTCATGGCTTACCTATGAGCCTGATCCAACAGTTAATTATGCTCTGTGGCTCTAAGGCTTTCCTAAACAAATAACTTATTGGTGGGAGAGGCTGTACAAAGATAAATGATATGGGATCTCTATGGCATTTAGTCATTGGATAAAATTAATACTTAAGAAAGGAGGTGTGAGGAAAGGAAAATTTTTCCTTTAGGTA
>NW_008240221.1:15418078-15423315 GCF_000691975.1 Corvus brachyrhynchos
AGCTCCCACTGTTATTTGCATCGGCACTGGATGCTTGATGTGACAGCAATTTCACTGAATTTCTGACCTAAGGTTAGTAACTGCTTTCTATTTGGGCAGAAAAATTTCCAAAGACTTAACCATCCCACCCCAAGCTTCCTCTTACTTCTGTAGTTTACAGAAACTCACTTGAAAACTGGGAACATTTGGACTTTGAAACAAATTCCTCCCCTAAGCCACATGCAGCTTTTTAAGAGTAGGAAGAGTTGAACACCAGGACAAACTCAAGGGATGTAATTAATTTACTTTGTAAAAGCAACTTATTTTTTTTTCCCCTTGGAAAAAAAAAGCTTAAAAATTAATTTGTATTTCAATATACATTTCATTGCTCAAGTTAACTGAAGATGGGGCTGTCTCAGTAGCCTGTTTTGGACACACCGTGGTGTTGGTTATGACATTAATTTTTTCCTCATTCTTTTGCCTAACAAACTGTAGAGACCACAAAAAGCTCAGCATTGTCACCAACACTCTCAAAACATTTCACTAGTATGGTGAGCACCACAAAAGCTTGTAGTTGTTCATTTAACTAATTTCCAGTACCCCAAATGAAAAAGGCCACTCACACTGGGACACTCAAGTTAACTTGTTTTTATTTAGAGACATTAGTCCAAAAAATCACTTCTAACTTTTATTCTGTAAAAAATGTTATAATCTGGCCTTAATTAGTAATTAAGATAATATATTATAGTTACCCATGGTGCTTTAGCACTGACAGATTAGTTGCTGGGTGAAAAGAGCAGGGAGGATGAAGTTGCCCAAAGTTACATCTGAAAGAAAAAGTAGATTCTAATTTACCGATTGCTTGATTTTGGTTTTATTTAACATTTGTTTCAGGGCTTGATTTAACCTTTTTCTCTCTGGCATTATTTAACCTTTCACTTTTGTGAACAATTAAAGGCGAATGAATATAAGCCCTTCCAAAAATGGAAGAATCTACTGAAGCCAAAGGGAGCATCATCATTTTACAAAAGAGAAAAAAAATATTTACCTTTAGGCTACTTAAACACTCAATTTACCAAATTACCCCTGTTTAGTGTAATGGAATAAATGGCATGCATAGAGGATTGCTGTTGGCAGGGTATCATTAGAGCTCAAAAGGTAATGGGCCCTGAATAATGCCCCGAGGAGCTCTGGATGCTGCAAGCTGAAGCTGAGTGACCATCTATCAGAAGTTGAGAGGAGAACAGACACACAGTAAAAGAAAACCAAAAGCTGGGCTTAAAATTTTGTTGGTTTGCAGCAGAGATCTTATCCATGACTCTCAGATTAGCATGAAAAACATATTTAAATGGAATCCTTTTCTTCAGTTGTAAATGCTTAGAGGTGAGCTGGTAGTCCTAGGGTGTCTTTGTGGTCAATAGGAAGAAATAAGCATTTCCACAGTGCAACTGAGCCTGTGTAGACACCTAAAATAGGTCAGATGAACTCCCACTATCACCAGCAAGTTCCTATTTTGTCTTTGAGCTGCAAGTTAAGTGAGTAAATCCTAGTCAGCACAATTATGGAGTGGGAGGGACTGAAAAAAGATTTTAGACAATGTAAATCCTAGGAAATTGATATTGTGTGGATCTTGTACTTACATTCAGAGACTGAGACTATGAATAATCCTGAATTGTCTGTGTGGGAAGGATGATGGGACTGCCAAAACAAAACTCTTCACCTTTGCCTGCAGGATCTCCCTGCCACCGCTCATCTTCTACTGCATAGAATTATAGGATCACAGAACAATAGAACATCCTGAAGGGACCCATCAGGATCATCGAGTCCAACTCCTGGCCCTGCACAGGACACGCCAACAATCCCACCCGGTGCTTGAGAACATTGTCCAAACAACTCTTGAATTCTGGCAGGCTTGCTACTGTTACCACTTCCCTGGGGAGCCTGTTGCAGTGGCCAGCCACCCTTTGGGTGAAGAACCTTTTCCTAATGTCCAGCCTAAACCTCCCCTGATACAGCTTCATGCCAGAGCTACATGGAGTATTACAGTGCTGTTGTCACTGAGCTCAGAACTCACAGGGTGGACATCTCACTATAGAGTATGTGAAAGACATTGCCTGTCCCATCCACCTACACAGCTGAAAATCTTGACTGAAAACCCAGTTTCTCAATTGTTACAGAATTTATCTCTCCTCCTCACAAATATAATCATCGCTTCCAAAATCTAAACAAAAACAACCTGCGCAGATCATTTTCCCATCTTTGCAGTGAACCATGTCATGTTAATTTTCATATCCTGTAATGACTCTTCCTTTTCTTTTACACGTTGTGAGTCTGTTTTTTGTTTGGGGGTTGTTTGTTTATTTTTTTTTCTTTCATTTGGAAAGAGAAGTTTAATCATTTCTTTAATTTTGGCAGTAATTGTAATTGATTTGGAGACAGACCAATAATGAGGAACAGAAATAGAGGTTCTATTTCATTGAAGATTTCATTGTATTTTAAGCAAAAATGTATAAAATTACTATTCATCTGCTGCAAAATTTAATTTAACACTTGCATAAAAGAAAAAAGTCATACACAAGTTTGATTCACAGCATTGCCATGGAAGTAAACCATCCCTTTCTACTGAACAAGCAAGAAGGTAGGACATTCTCTTTGGATGTGAAAAATCGTTTCATTTCCTCTCTTTTGCACAGAGGAGATTAATCCTTTATCTTTTACTTGGTAAGGGAGTGTCTTCATGATCAGTGCGGAACATACCCTGAGGTGGAATGCTTTCAGTCATTCCTGGTGGTGCCATTTCTCTTTGCATAAATAATGAAACATGCAATGAGCAGAGACTGAAATGCAGCTGTCCCACCTCTCAAGTGAACCTCCAAACCCCAGGACAGAGAGTCCTGGATATTTAAATATTTTTAAACAGAATGTAGTCACTTTAGAGGGCTTATAAAAATGAGGAGAGTAACTTTCTATGTGGGCCCCTATTGATAGGACAAGGGGAAATTATTTTAAAGAGATTTAGATTCAACGTTAAGAGGATAGTCTTTACCTAGAGGGTGGGGAGGCCCTGGCACAGGTTGCCCAGAAAAGCTGTGGCTGCCCCATCCCTGGAAGTGTCCAAGGCCAGGTGGGATAGGGCTTGGAGCAACCTGGGATAGTGGAAGGTGCCCCTGCCCATGGCAGGGGGCTGGAACTGGATGTGCTTTAAGGTTCCTTCCATCTGAAACCATTATATGGTTCTATTACTCAATAAGACAGTGTAAGGAGTGGTTACCCTAGAATATTATAGGATATTGGGATAAGTAGAGGCTTATATACACACAGGCACTGTTATCAAGCGAATTGAGTCCTAACTGTTGCTGTGTCATATAAAAGACTGCAAAGCCCTGTTTTCAATCAGGTATTGTTTTAAGCCACAACTCTTCTTGAAAGTTTTGTAGTAGACAAAATTGTTCCAATTTTTAAAAGTATTTGAGTATTTAAGAACCTAGGTTGAACTATTTGAGTATTAAGCCAAAATAATAATATTCCAGATATATTTCTTATCCCAGATTTCACCATTCTCTTCTTAATATTTGTATTTTCTCTGTACTATAAGATTGAAAAATCTACCTCTGCTATGAATCCATTTTATTGCTTTTGGGCACTCCCAGAATTAAACCTTTGACTTTAAACTCATCTCTAGATTTAGGGTGAATGAGGAATTTTCTTTTGTTAACCTTTGTCTGTGCTCTGGAAAACTGTCCTCATTTTGGACTATTGTCTAAAAATATTCCTCATCAGAGAGGCATGGGACAAAACCTTGGGTATGGAACAAAGTCTTGGACTTCTGTTTGCCAGAATCATATTATGGTTCTGAGTATTTCATTTCCCCTCTTAAGTTTGCTATAAGGTGATCTGTGATATGTATCTTCCTAATGAGAGGAGGTTCTGTGAAGTTTGGGGCCATGGATTTGTGGGGATTTTTTCCAAGTCTATATTCTTATGATTTTCTAAGGGGCACAGATCGTAGGTGGCTGAGTTTAAAGATGACCCTGCTGAAAAAAAAAACCAGCCATGCCAAACGTGGAGCAAACACCATGACAAATGATGAAAAGCTTGGCTTCATCACTGTGTCCATCCTCAGCTGCTGGAAAGGAAGATGGGCTAGGAATGTTGAAGGGAGTCAGGCCAAGGCCAAAAATGGGCAGCGTCAGAGCTCATTAACGTCATAACAACTCCGAGAAGCCATACGTTATTTAGACAAGCCCTGGGGCAATCCTAATTGACAGTGTGGAGCTCAAAGCCACCTTTACTCTCTGTCCAGTGTTGTTCAGCATCATTATAAAATTCATCTCTCTTGATCTACCCTGTGAGGAAGGGACTGGCTACCCCATTTTAGAAATAGGTATAGAAATAGCAAACCACTTGACTTATGACATCCAGGACATTTATATCCAAGCCAGCAACAGAACCCACATCACCTATTCCTTAGGCTGGCATATTCATGCCCAAGACCATATTATCCATGTGTCAGACATGTTTTAGAAATATTAAGCAAATTAATATTACATGGGCTAGCAACAGATTAACAGAATAATAAAAAAAAAACCACCAAAAAAGCAATAATGGAGTCATCACATTCACATTGAGCCTAGTTTAAAAAGTGCTTTGATGATCCTCTCTGAACATAAAAAGAATTCAGCTTGCATCCTAAACATAGACATGCAAAATCTACCGCCCTTTCTCTCTTTCTTCCTTAACATTAGTAGGTTCTGTTTTTTAAACAGAAATTACAGATTTCATATTCCAACTAAGTTATCTTCTTTCTAGAAGTGTCCCAGATTTCAGATGGAGGGAGGAACAAAAATGAAACAATTAAAAATATAGTCAGGAAGGGGAAAAAGACTGTTACTACCTCGCAAAAGAGTAACATCTAGCTGATGTGTAGGATATGTACCATTACTTCCCCTTTAAATGGGATCTAAACTCTGCCAAAGACAAAATTTTAAATTAAAAAAATCATTGTTGCATGTTGTAGTTCATAGTCTGTTTTTAAATACACAGTGCGTACCTCAGAGAGGTTTCTATTTAAAAGGAAAAGCCTAATTTCATCTAGCCAGTATCAGTATCTGTTGTAGTGGGGATTCCTACAACACGTATATACAGTGAGGCCTGTGGAAAAGAAATATAAGGACTGTGGTGATGTGATACCTTTATTGTATTTTTATATAAGTTTTCTGTACCCCAATGGTTCATCCCTACCTTCCCCACTCCTATTC
>NW_008240221.1:15423651-15423949 GCF_000691975.1 Corvus brachyrhynchos
GTCGCATACCTGAGGGGCTAGCCTGGGCAGTGGTCAGTGGCGGTCATTACAACAAAGGACCAATTCTTGGCAGATGTTTTCAGAGAGATGTTTATTCTCCAGCCGCATGGCCGGGGACTGCCGAGGAACTGCCGCAATCATGGGACCTGACAGTCCTTGCCGGGCAGGGGAACACAAAACAACCAATGGGGAACGAGGTTGACCAGGGAGTAGGGGAACCCCGTGCCTCCACCCCGGGGCCTTGCTCTGGTGCGTGTTTTGGCTAGGCACGGCTCCGCTCCCCCACCACCGCCGCGCG
>NW_008240221.1:15424097-15445042 GCF_000691975.1 Corvus brachyrhynchos
TGCTCCCGCCGCGCCTTGCTCCGCTGCCGACACCACAGCTGGTGCTGCTCCACCCGCACGTGGGAACTGCCTCGCTGCTGCTCGCAGAGCACTCAATGCACGTGGCCGAAGCCTCACGGTCCCTGAGGCACGTTTCCCTTCGCAAGGACACAGCTGATACTGTTCAACAGTCTCAGTAATTAAATAATATTCATGAAAATATTTTTCCATCAGCATATATTTTGACTCAGAAATTAACTGTGTCTAAACATTCTTCCAAAAGTCTTTGGTAAGAGGAATCAAGTCAGAAACGTAGAAGAAGTTTTTAAACAACCATGCCAGGAAGTGTTTTAGTTCTTTTTGAGCTTGAATTAAGCTAAAATTTACATATCGTTCAAGAATCTTTTCAAGTTTAAGATAAATGTCCCGATGAGGCTTGGAGAGCCAGGAGTCTTTCCACGGTTCCTCCATAGTTGATGGAACAGCAAAACAAAAGCAAGAAGAGAAATCTGAAGAGTTTACTCACAAATCACAGTTGCTGTCTTTAGGGAATTGTTCTGCCCGCATTACCCACCATTTGTTGTAGTGGGGATTCCTACAACACATATATATGGCGAGGCCCATGGAAAAGAAATATAAGGACCAATTCTTGGTAGATGTTTTCAGAGAGATGTTTATTCTCCAGCTGCATGGCTGGGGACTGGCGAAGAACTGCCGCAATCACGGGACCTGAGGGTCCTTGCCGGGCAGGGGGACACAAAACAACCAATGGGGAATGAGGTTGACCAGGGAGTCAGGACCCCACGCCAGGGGGGAGGAACCCCAACAAGTATCTCATAATATGCTTATTGAATGCTGATCCAGACAAAAAGAACAACTAAGTGGAAGGAAAAACTGCATTTGTGTGTATTAAAGGTGATAGAAAGCAAGATCCTAACCTAAAAATATTTGATTCTGAAAAATCAAAACAAAGCCACTTCTGTAATTTAAGATGATGCAAAGCCAAATCAGTTTAAGTGTTTTGATAGATTTTAAAAGCTGAGTGGTAAAGACCATCAATGTTAAAAATCAAAGCACGTGAAGAAAATGACTAATTTAAATCTGAAAGTTCATTTTGGGATTTCTTAAGGTTAAAAATGGAAAGCTGTTTTAAATACAGGTAAAATATATGTGGCAATCTCTAAAGGAGATCACAGTGATACTACATCTGATGAAGTAGGCACAGAAAACAAACAGTGTCTGATGGAAAATACAGAAAAAATTATGAAAGTCCCTTTTGATGTTAAAGCATTATGAAGTGGCACAAAGGGTGGCCCTTTGTAAATTACCACACTTCACATTCGGTTTCTGATAAGGGGAAATTTAAAAGCAAAAATGTAAATTTGGAAGTAAGGAAATAAAATAAATATTGAGCCTTTTGTAAAGCAAATGTGCGGTACAAATAACAGCATGCAGACTATTCTGGTGTTGTGAAAAGGAATGAATATAAGAAAGGGGAACTGAAGAAATAAGAACAGATGCAAATCTTCTTACACAGACAGGTCACAGGTGGAAATACACCACGTGTACCTAACTGTGGTGGTAAAGCAGGTTAGATGGGTCCATATGAGTTTCCATCCTTTTATCTACCGATAAGTTTTCCTTCACTAGTCCTGTTATTACAAATAAAGAAAATATTTGTCCAGTCTCTGAAGAATTCAGTCATTGAGTTCTTTCCACACCAGACGAAGGCAATTTTTTTACATTACAAATTCGGGGCTCTGATCAAAACATTAAGCAATTTTTTTTTTCTCAATTTCAAAGCAAAAATCTACCTCACACAGAAAAAAATAATAATTTCTTCCTTTTATGCATGTTAGAATGGAACATTTTAACATTTCAGAACTGTCTTTCAACTTAAGAGGAAACTACTCAAAATCAACTCTTTATTACAAAGCAGCATTAATTTCATGACCTACATCTATTTAAAATTTTAATTAGAATAAAATATCTTCTCAAAGCTACCAAGTGTCTTACAACATTTGATCTAAGAATGATATCTGGGGTCCTGAAGTGGCCCTCAGCATCCCTTTCCCATGGCTTGTTGAGAAGGACCTCAAGACTGCAATCCTTCTTAAATGCATGGTGGCTTTTCCTGTTCAGATCCTTTCTATCCCTACAGTTATGGTGTGGCATCCCACCCTTGAGGCCAAGAGTTGCAGATACTCGTGGTCAAAAAGGAATGACAAAAGTCAGGCAGTCCACAAAACTTACAGAGTTTTATTCAAAAATTATGCACTTGGAATGGAAATCAATTTCCATTAATTTCCCTGAATGTCCCTGAATTTCTAGCATAGGGACATGTTGGTGGGTTTTGGATAAGGGATAGGGTAAAAGAGAAGAGAGAGAAGGAAATTAGAGAAACAGAGAGAGGGAAAAAGAGAGAGAAAGGAAGGAAGGGAGGAAGGAGGGAGGGAAGGGAGGAAGGAGGGCGGGAAGGGAGGAAGGAGGGAAGGAAGGAAGGAGGGAGGAAGGAAGGAAGGAAGGAAGGAAGGAAGGAAGGAAGGAAGGAAGGAAGGAAGGAAGGAAGGAAGGAAGGAAGGAAGGAAGGAAGGAAGGAAGGAAGGAAGGAAGGAAGGAAGGAAGGAAGGAAGGAAGGAAGGAAGGAAGGAAGGAAGGAAGGAAGGAAGGAAGGAAGGAAGGAAGGAAGGAAGGAAGGAAGGAAGGAAGGAAGGAGGGAAGGAATTTGGAAGGAAGGAATTCGGAAGGAATTCGGAAGGAAGGAAGGAATTCGGAAGGAAGGAAGGAATTCGGAAGGAAGGAAGGAATTCGGAAGGAAGGAAGGAATTCGGAAGGAAGGAAGGAATTCGGAAGGAAGGAAGGAATTCGGAAGGAAGGAAGGAAGGAAGGAAGGAGGGAAGGAAAGGAAGGAAGGAAGGAAAGAAAGATAGATCCCAACCACAGTGGGCGAGAGACAAGGGGGAATAAAGTGGGACTAATAAAGTACACTTCTCACAAGGGAGGAAAAAGGCATTTTGGGTTTATGATCTCCCTTTGTGTCATGTTGAAAGAATTGTTTTATATCAGTTACAGAGAGAATTTACCTCTCCTGATTTTTAGCTCAGTATCATGATCATAGTTTCACTGCAGATAAATGATAACCAAGTCCCTAAACCAACACAGCAGCTTTGAACCTCCCCCTGAACATTGTCTTTCAGATAATTAAGTAAACTTTGTCTTTTAATGAGATTTTTTTTGGTTTGGTTCCTTGACCTACCTTTACTCAGTGACAGAAGAAATTATTGCCTACAGATAATCAGCTGTAACACATACTGAATATTCTTCTGTGGATATTAATTTGAAAATGGATCTTTGGGTTATTCTTGCTCATTGCATCAAGAAAAAAAAAATTAAAAATGGACAACTGACACAGCAGGTTAGGCTGTGCAAGATGCTGAACTTTGAATTTCAACCTTGAGGAGATTAAAACTTGATCACCACCTGCTACCACTCATATTGCCATTCCTTGGAGACTGGAAATCAAGGGAGCATTTTGATCTGTGTATATCACCCACTTCTGAAATAGCTGGAGCTGTGGGCTGTGTTGACAACCACAGCTCTCCTGATGAACCTCTATCTTGAACACCTACAGATGGAACAAACGCCCCTTCAGAGACCCAGGGAAGAAAAAAATCCCACTCTGCATTGACAGACAGGTGGTTGTATGGGGATACAAACCTTGGTTTAAAGAGCAGGCAGTGCATCAGTGCTGCGGGTTCACTTTTGGGAGGGTTGGGTAGCCAAAATGCCCCATCTACCCTCTGGCACAGAAGCCACCCTGTGTTCAGGAGGTGTTTGTGGTTCCATTTTCTGCTGTTCAGTGCAGCTCTTTGTGAGCTTGCTAACGTTTAGTAAGAGATAACAGATTAAGCCAAGTGCAGGGATAATGAAATATAAATTAGTAGGTTTGCCAGCCTTTATCCACAGCACTGTCAGAGTGTATTATCTGGTATATCTAGTTCAGAGCAGTCAGTTAAATTTCCCCTTATCAGAAACTGAGTGTGAAGTGTGGTAATGTTGCTAAGTGCAGAACAAAAATCTCTCTTTTTTTGCATCCCATGACTGCTCCAGGCAACATTCTTGGAAACCTCTGAGTAGGAAGGAAAAGAAGACCCTGAGATATATACACTGTGACAAGCCAGGAGGCTAAGCTCTACCGGTAAACCGTCCTGTGAGCGGCAGTCGCCTGTGGCTGTGACATTACCACACTTTGCTCAGCTTCAGAAAGGGAAATTTAACTGACGACTGCTATGAACTGAAGCCACAGCCTAAACCAGATAATACACCCTGACAATACTGTCAGGCAAAAAAGGCTGTGTTCCCATTGATTTCATCACATTGGAGACATATTACCCAGGGCTGTGTATGTTTGAGGGTATATGTGAACACTGTGGGAATATCAAAGGGAAAGACACACTGATTTGGGCAGAAATGGGCCTCACAGAGATAAATCCCCGAAGTGCACTGACTGAAACATATATTATTTGGAGAATGGGGCATGGCAAAAATATTGATTGTAGTGATAACTTAATCCTCAATGTACATCTGATATACCCTGCTGGGTTCGTTTAAAGGAGTGAAAAGCAGGGGGAAATCACATTTCTTGCATATCTGGGTTGTTTCTGAAGGACTGGAAGTCCAGTTTGTCAGCATTTTCAGATGGATGCAAACATCAATAACAGACAAAACTCTAAAGGTTCAGAGCTTGGGTTCAGCTCAGAGAGGACACCTGCTTCTCTAATCTCTTGGGCCTTGGACTATAGATGCTAAATAAACATGTTTTGTGAACAAATGATAAAGGTGCCACATCTAGAGCCACAATATGTATTCCAAAAAAATTTAAGAAGTGTTTTGAAACAGAAAGGGTTCTCATATTTTAGAAAACAAGACAGCCCAGAATGAGGCCAGCTTTTAAGTATTTCTCTTGAAAGAAAATGTTTCTGAAGTTGGAAAGAAAATCTTGTGCTCAACTCCCTCTTTTACACTAACATTTGTTAACCTTCATGTAATTCTTGTCTCCTCACAAACCGTAGACCTCAATGCCTGTAGAAACACGCTACTTCTTAAATTTACATTATTTTCATGATGCCCACATTTTGTTTAGCTTAAGAAACATGAGAAAATTTCTCATAATCCCTTTGCTCTCTACTTCTTGCTCATTTATACTCCAAATTTGGAGCATAAATGAGGAAGAAAAGATGAGAATAAGTGGTTCAAACTTTAAAATAAACTGTTCTGTCATAAAAGTATCAAGGCTTCCAGGTGATCAAAACTTACTATTTGTGGAACCTCGATCTACAGGTCTGTTGGACTGCTGATGTTAATTTTTCCTCAAGGATTTGGTGAGGAACTTTGAGTGTTAGAATTCAAAGCTTTCTCTGTTTGCAGTGATAAGCACATCCAGATCCCCTTCTTCTGCCACAACATGTATTGCAAAATTGAGATGAGCTTGCCATGAACATCTGAGTTGCTCCAAGGACTATCAGAAGAGGGGGAACAAGTCTCATGGGCTTTAATTTATGCCTATAATGCCAGGTATCCTTTGGAAAAGGGAGGGGAAGGAGGAAAGATATTGATGAAACAAATTATTATTTATTGCGCCTCTTATAATGGAAGTGTAAAGCAGGAAAAAATGGATCCCATCTTCATGTAAAAGATGTATTTGGAATATTTGCAATTAACTCACTTCTCATTTCTCTGCTGTGCTCTCTAGGCTCACATACTGTCTTTTTCTCATTCTTAAGAATTCAACAGCTTCAACCCCAGCACTCTGCAAAAGCCATAAATTAGGATCCAAGATGAACTGATGTTTCATTTGAAACGTTTCATGCTGGTTTGCAGCTTCCAAATTAGCATGAAACAGCACCAGAGGAAACAGAGGGATTCTCCTGCATTGTACAAAGAGCTATGTGAACTTTTGAAATACTGAGACCTCATTACTGACAACATTTTGACCTCGGAGTTTTCATCTGCTGACCTGGAGGCTGCCTTTGGAAGTAGAAATGCAGATTCCCCATTCAGCATGACTGCGTGGGTTTATCAAGCCAGATGATTTTTTTCAAATGCAAAGCAACAGTACATAGTTTCCAAAAATGAGGAAAAGTAATTAAAAATGATACATATGAAAGCAGGATGAATACATGATCAGCTAGGAAAAAGGCAGACAGAATGCAGTCCTTTCTGGGGTGCTTTTGGTAAGCTTTTATGTTTTGTTGCTAAGCTTGTTGAATCCTATCCAGAGATCTGGGATTAAAAGCTCTGCAGAGGCTTAAAGTACCAAACAGAAAGCAGGGAAAGAGCAAGAGCTGCTCGTCTTCTGAAGCTCCCTCATGTTAGTCCTATGACCCAGTTTTATTGGGAATGCTACTCAGCAGCAAAAAAGAAAAAACATATCTGAGATAAGGTAATAGAACAAATACTAAGGAAACATTTTCTGTTTAGTTGGAAAAGAAACCAAGTAAAATATTCTGGTCCCACAGATGCCAAAAAGAGTCAGTGCTAATGTCAACAGACACAGAAGTTCACTGCAATACAAAACCTTCTCAAATTTTGGAGTAATTATTTTAAAATACACTCTCAGTCAAGCACTGCATTCTCACTGTATGGGTTGCAGGAACAAGGACCTAAGGGGTGTCCCTCCCATGGCAGGGGTTTGGAACTAAATGATCTTTATGGCCCTTTTCGAACCAAACAATTCTATGAATTTATGACTAAATAGCTTGCAAAGTTTCTCTGAGCTCCAGAGAATTAAATTTTTTCAAAAGACAGTCCGGAGTCAAATCTTTATTGGGTCCCACCATAAAAGAGAAGGTAGGTTGCACGAGCTAAAAATCTGGCCCATTGGTCACATTTTTCCAAGCTCTGTTCATTCAGTTTTAATGTCATGGAATGAACTCAGGAATTCTGCAGGGTCTGGACAAGTGTAGAGACCTTCAGGTAATGGGAGCAGGAAAGAACCTTCTTTGCAGGGAAAGAATGGAGCTGCTGTCAGTACAGCAACAGGTCACTTTAGACTTGGGATTCAATGCAGATTTTTAGCTGCTTTGCACTATGTATAAGTCTTGTGAGCTCAACACTTATCACTGATCCCCCTGTTCCTTTGTGGGATTGTTGTATTCTATTGCAACAAAATAATGCTGCAAGCAATTTCTTCTCTCAGTGTCATTTTCATTCCAGATTGCTCCATGTTGGAAATTAGCTGGATGGTGTTGTTTAAACTGTTTTTAAAACACAGAGTGTAAAAACCTCACCTCCAGACTCCGCAAGACTTCCCTAACCGACTATGACTGAACGGAAAATTCTGCCGCTCTGATTAAACTTATATGTAGAGGTGAATAAAATATAAAAGAGGTCTTGAGCATCATCTTTTATTTAGTGTCTTGTCCGATAAGTATGATCATACTTTTAAGGATCACAGTATATTTTTAGACACCTTGTAAAGCACTCAAGCTTTTGCTTAGAGTACTAAGAGTGTATGGTTTAATAAGCCAGTTGACAGAACATTAGTGACATCAAAGCCATGGAAAAAACTCTGTTTGCTTGCTCTTCCTTTCATCTGACTTTAAAATACAGTGCAATCAACAGGATTAGGAGAGAAAAGCACACGTATACATGCAAACCAAGTGCATTTCATGAATACTGTGTGATGAACTGTTTGAAAATAATGATTATTTTCAGGAAACTGAGATATTGTTCTCCTTCTAAATGCACATCAGATTTTATGCAAGCCCACTGTCTCAATCTGCTCGTATGTTGCAATTTATCAAGGGGTTTCTCAGGGATACCAGATTGATGCCATCTGGGTATTGTGTAGACAGGAAAAGTACACGATGCTTCGCCTCCTTTCTGCTGTTAACCCCCAGTTTGTCAGGTTTGCTCTTGAAAACACAGAATATTCAAGTTTCTATGTCTAATGTCAGGCTAGAGCCCCAGGAGAGGTGGTAGGTGGTTATATCCATCAGGTCACATCTGACATAAACACCACACATGGGACACATCTCGCCCAACTAAAATGTCCACAGAGCTGGTTTCCTGCAATACTCAGCAAAGCCGACACAGAGGAGGGGGAATTTAAGCAAATAATTCATCTGACCTTCTGAGATATTTATTTCAAATGAGCTGCAGTGATTCCTAAAAATGCTTTTTCTCCCCCCTTCATTTTTTCCTTTCTCCTTTTTTTCTGCAGGGAGTTAGAGCATGTGATTACAGATATCTGCATTGTAAATAATGAAAGATAAATGATAAAAATTTTTGGTTACATTACTACACAATACTTGAACTTTTCATAGATCTGATTATCCCCAGAACCATCTTGTGTCAGATGGCATGATGCAGTTTTGGTTAGACTTTTCACTCATCAAAGATCCCATAACACAAAGAGAAGCTATTTGAAAGAAAATCATGGCCAGCAAGCCCCAAACCACACCTGGTTGCAGAGATATTAAAATATCTTCCACTTTGCACATTACCACCTCCAACGGGCTGTCTGGCTGTCTAAAAGGATGCATTAAAGAGGAAGGTTTGCTCTCAGAACATCAGTGGGAATATGAATTTAGTAAAAAGATTACCTCTTGGTTAATTTTGTTAGTCACTTCAGTGATAATCTAATTATACAAAACCTCTCAGAGGCTGCAGTTTTGTACCTTCACCCTTTGGTTCTGCAAAGAATGGGGAGCGAAATTTTGTCTTTCAGATCGTGGAGATTCATGTATTATTGTTTGATAAGAAAGTACAACTCAGGAATGATACAATACCATCCCCCCTAAACACCTAAATTACAGACACGTCTGGTTCCAAATATCAACCATTTAGTGCTGCTCCTCTCAACAGCAGTACTGTGCCCATTATTTGACTTCACCTTGGACTGGAAACAGTTTGATTTAAAAATTTGTTGTTTGGCTTATTTATAAAATACCATCTGGTCATTATCATATGCCCAGAGAAGCTGTGGATGCCCCATCCCTGGAAGTGTTCAAGGCCTGGTTGGATGGGGCTTGGAGCAACCTGGTCTAGTGAATGGCATTGCTGCCTGTGGCAGGGGGTAGAACAAGATGTTCTTTAAGGTTCCTTCCAACCCAAACCATTCCATGATTCTGTGATTGTTTGGGCTTCATCTGCAGGTCTTGAAGCCTGTTGTTAATGGGAGAGCAATGTCTTTGAACAAGAGAGCCTTTGCAGTTTACACATTGTGTATCATCTCTGCTTTTCCAATACTTTGCACAAAGTGGTAGAACAGTAGGATTTCCTAATTCACTGGGAAGCCAAGTGCTCATATCTATGTTACTTTCCATATAAAACACTTAGAATACGCTCAGCTGTGAATGTAAAGCCAAAGCTGAACAGTGAATTCTCCTTAAGGCCTGATTTTCCAGGCAGTATTTTGCCTATGGAGATGTTTCAGCATTAATTTTGATCATATTCTCTTTCACACCCTCTATCTAAGGTACTAAAAAGGGAATTCACAGGAATTCGTAAGGTGCCATAAGCAATGTTCTCAGAAGTGTAAAAGAAATGAATACGATAATAGCTTTCAAACTAAGTTCTCCTCAATGTGTTTAGTTCACTGGGTGTTAAAGAACATTTAGTAACAGTTTAAACGAGTCAAATGAGGATGCAATCAGAATTCATCAGGTAAGGCACTACCCAAACTGAATGTTACACCCTCTTTGTGCGTGCTCTAAAGGTGTCTCTCCCTTCTTGACCTGTTCAGATGAAAGCTGACTGGCTCCTTTAAAGCATATTTTTCAGGGACATTAATCAGAACACTGGAAAAGATTTTTTTTTTTAATCTTTTTAAGCTCAGTGTTTAATATCTCAGCCCACTCTGCACAATGGGAGCTGTTAGGCTTCTGCTGGAAGTTTGTTTCTCAGTAGGGGCTGCACATTAGGCATGTCCACATCTGGAAGTAAATCCTGTTCTTTCTGGTATTAAGACATTTGTGCCACTCAGAGGTGGATTACAGCAGGTTTCACATCCTCTCAGTTCTAGGTGTGGGAGATCAGGGTCTGTAGGAAATGTCATGAGCTGGCTGCAAAGTTTTCACTTGTTTCATCACTCATCCTTGAGATATATTATATAGATTAGATTTAGATGACATATTAGGAAGAAATTCTTCTCTGTGAGGATGGTGAGGCCCTGGCACAGGGTGCCCAGAAAACCTGTGGCTGCTCCATCCCCTGAAAGTGTCCAAGGCCAGGCTGGATGGGCTTGGAGCAGCCTGGGAAAGAGGAGGTCACAGCAGGGAGGTCGGAACAAGATGATCTTTAAGGCTCCTTCCAACCCAAACCATTCTGTGATTCTGTGATTTTCTGGTATTAGCCCCATATAGAAAATTCCCTTAGAATTTCATTGGGGAAAAAAAAAGACATTTTCTCAGAAATTCTTAAGTGCTTCAAATTGAACAATGAATTGTCTTTCTTCCATGAGATTGAATATATTCTTCCATGGGAGATTAGTTGTTCTATATGCTGATCTGTATGTTTTCAGTGTGACTTCTACTAAATTCCTAGACAGAGCATTTCCAAGTGTGAATATTTTTTTGTTACACTCCTACTTAATGCCTTAAGACTGATGCAGACAGAAACAGCAGGTGTCTGGATTGTCTTACAAAAGTATCTGAAGAACTTTTTAATTTACAGCTAGTGACATTCTTGTATGTAACATATTAATGACAAGTAACTCCCTTCAATAATAGCAAACAGGACAGATTTACTGATCAGTCTAATTTAGTTGAATATTTTACAGAAACACATTTTGCGAACATATTTATTTGAATATGTTGCCCTCATACAGGGCATGAAATGAGACAAAAGGATGGCAAAATGTGGGATAAGTGACTGGAATTTTAAGCAGCATTAATGGATGATGGTGCAAGTACTCTTGTTTCTTTTTTTTTCATCACACAGAAACAACATCGCTTCAAGTCACGTGCTGAAGGTTTCACCTGGCGCATGTGCTCAGTCGGGACTGGAAAGAGTCACCTGGAGTCACATGAGGTGGCCTGTTCACTGCTCTTGATACAGAAATACATTATTCCCCCTAATCTCTGCCAGAGCTGCCCAGTCTGACCAAAGATCTGCAGCCAAGGTTCATGTGACAGAGGAGGTCATTTAGCTTTTGAAGTCCTGTGCCACTGCTGTCCATGATACTGAACAAACTAAGGTGGAGCATGATGGGACATTCAGATGGGAGCCTCTTATTCAAGAAATATATTCCAAGAAGGAGACTAAATACATAAAGAGTCATAGAATTGCTTAGTTTGGAAAAGACATCTAAGATCATCAAGTCCAATCATTAACTAAGCAAGGCCACCAATAAACCATGTCCCAAAGTGCCACACCTACACATCTTTTAAATCCCTCCAAGGATGGTGACTCCACCAATGGCATGGGCAGCCTTTTCCAAGGCTTGACCACCTTTTTTGTGAAGAAAATTTTCCTAATATCCAACCTAAACCTCCCCTGGAGCAACTCGAGGTCATTTCCTATGGTCCTATTGCTTGTTTCTTGGGAGAAGAGCCCATCCCCACCTGGCTCCAACCTCCTGCCAGTGAGCTGTAGAGAGCAAAAAGGTCCTCCCTGAGCCTCCTTTCCTCCAGGCTGAGCCCTCCCAGCTCCCTCAGCTGCTCCTCACCAGGTTTGAGCTCCAGACCCTTCCCCAGCTCAGTTCCCATCTCCAGACGTGCTCCAGTCCCTCAATGTTTATGTACGGTACTGCAGATGGCTTCAGCCACTCTATCTCCTGAGGAGAACTCAACCAACCAGCTGTGGTGGTCAGCAACCCAAGTTTAGCATGTAACTTTCAGTCATGGTGAGAGCCCATAATTCCTTTGGTCTGTCTTTTGCATGTTTTCCCCTGATAGGTTAATGTTTTTCCCTTCCTGTTTTATGTATGAAGTTATGTATATTCATTTCCCATCTTTAATATGTATCAGTTCTAGAAAGTTCCTTGTGACTTGATGCCCCGTTAGGGATCCTTCCCTAAGTCCCTCCTATGTGTTGTTCCTATTGGTTCCCTTGCTGTCAACCCCGCCTACTTATCCCTATCCCATTGGCTGAGATCCCTTTCCCCGCCTATTCGTACCCAGTATAAAATCCCGGACCCTGTTAAGAATTTGTCTCTTTGTCCCTGTCTTTTCAGTGGGATAAACCTGTGTGGAAGACATATAGAGAGTCCCGTCTCTTTCTTCTTTGCCTTTGCCTGCAACAGGAAGATACAGCCTCTTTTGGGTGAGGAGCTCTACCCCTTTTCATTATGTGTTGGGCACGGAGTGCTGCCTTCCAGAGGGGTTTCAGTGTTGACCTCTGGGCTTCTTTGTGTTGGCACGCAAGGGGTCAATCCTTTTCTGCCAGCTCACTGCTGCTGCAAAACCCCTCAAATGTCAATGAAAATGTGAAAATATCTCAACCTGGTGGGATGAATAGAAGCTCATTATCACTCCAAGAAAGCTGACAAGCAATAAATAAAACTGTCAGATGAAATTTGTTTTGATTATTTAAGGTAAGCAATAAAACTGAAGTTCAAGAAGGTTCCTGACATGGGTAGGTGGCATTAATTCTTGACACAGGCAGACTTAGACGAAATAATTTGAAATATTCATGTAATATATTAGCTACCAAGTCAGTTGTGAAGGGAACACGCCTGCACACTGCAGGATAAAAAATGATGCAAATCTGCAGTGTTTAAAAGCCATAAAGCACAAGGAATGAGCTAGTCAATATTATAGGAAAAAATGTAATGCCATCACTTAGGAACATGTTCTCAGAGTGGACAATCCCAACCATGAGGCAGTGCTTTGCTGTTTTGGACACCACAAAATACCACAATGTGTCAGAGCACAAACTGATAAAATTTCATCTTAAAAGCTCAGAGTCAATGGGCTTGTGGGACTATAATTCTTGAGATAACATCTTTTCAAGATCAGCTGAATAGCTGGAAGGCTCTCTCTAGTGCTAAGATTTGGCAGAGGATGGCAACATTCATGTAATGGAACCCTCTTGCTTCCCCATGTAGGTTGGCCATGGACAAACTGTCTTTTCAGAAATGTCCATGGACCATATTATCTCTGTGAGCAGAAAGTTCATGGGGCAGTGTTGAAAGAAGTGCAAAGAAGTGCATTCTTCCAGCAATATTGGTAATTCCCTGTTCTCCTCTCTTGACACAGCTAACTTCGTGTTGTTGTAGCCCTGGTTTCCTGGGTGATCCTCTTTTACTTAACAGGGTTTGATTAAACGGGTCAGTCTTTTCCTCAGGAAGGACTAGCGCTTTTCTGACTGGTAAGTTATTATTAACAAATTAACAAGAGCAATATCAGCTCCTTTGGCACTTCGCACATGTGGCCAAACAGAGACCACCATGGGGAATTCTGGGGGATGAAGGATGAGATCCAAATCCAAACCAGGAACCATGTCAGTATAACTGCTTTGCTCAACTTCCACCTCTATAGGCTTTCAGACTTCACCAGTCTTTTCCACAAACTTACAGGTACTTATTGTATTAAAGGAACTCAGATCTTAACCTTGATATGTTTAGTCACTGACCTTAATATTTAGGCTGTGAAGTTTCCTAAGATTTATTGTGGATATCAGTGCAAGATTTAGAAAGAAGAATGATACTAAAATACGAGTGAAACAATCCATATTTTTGCTCTTCTGAGTTTTAGAGTCAGGTAACTAAACAAATATCAGAACCACCATTACATTTTTATTGTTGATTTAGGACAGACAAACCAAATAAGCCTTAAAGATTTCCTTGGAGCTGTAGCCAGACACGCAACACATGTGACCGTACACCAAATATCTGCACATTGTCTGGGTTTGAAAACAACACAAACACCGTTGAACATGTAACAGTTGTTTTGGGGATACAGATGGATAAATACAAAGACAAATCTTGATAATCTTACAGGTCTCCAGGATTTCTGCATTCCCTTTGCAACCTATTAGTGATCTGTCTACTAATATTAAATAAGCTCCTTTAGAGAATTTTCCCTAGATTGGTTTGAATAAGGAACTTGGAGATTGGAAATAGGCACTCCTTCATTCCATTTAAAATAAAATTGTGTTTCTGCTGAAAAGTCAGTTCAAGAAAACTGTACATGTGTTCCTGAACTGCAGTTAGGCTGAGCACTCTGGTGCCATCATTCCAGACGAGGTGGTTGATCCCCAAAATAGTCTTAATATGGAGGACGAAAACAAAAAAGCAGGCCATTGCCTGCTACTCAACTCTTAGGCAAATACTATCAATTTTGGGCAGGATTTTAATCACAGAGACATTTTACTGTCCACAGGTATTTTCCTCTTGGAGGAAAAATGCTGGACATTGCTGGTGTTATCTTGTGGGCAATTCTATTGAACTTGAATGAGAATGAACCATGTATTTTGGTAAATTAAAACTGTGGTAGTTTGAAATATATAATTGTGCTTTAAAAGTTCTATTTTAATCATATTTTAAAAATACAGGCAAAACTCATCAGTGCTCTTCACCTAGTACTCTTATTTTTCAAAGAAAAGGATTCTGGTTTTATTGTTTATTCTTGACTACTAAAACACTAAATATAAGGTACTTTTTGGTACTTTCTGGTAACCCAGGTAATATACCAAAATGTTCTTAATTTTTTTAAATAAAGATATAGATTTTCATACATATATTCAGCCTCTGCATTTTATTGGAAAAGGAGAAATAAACTGTTGTTTACTAGATAGTGACTGACATTTTACTCCCAATTTGTACCTAGTCTGTTTGTGTGGGTATGGGGATTCTAACAAAAATACACATCAACAGTACAGAATTGCTCTTACTAGGTAAATATCCCCCTCTCTTGCTCCTGCTTCCAGCTGTTTAAATCAACAATGAAAACTGCACTTGGAACAATGCCAGGTGACTCTGATGAATAAACTGCAGAATTAAAATGAAAAATTTTTCCTGTAAGCTGAAAGGAGTGGTAATTAAACAAAAAGCTTTGAAAATCACAGAAAGGAAAAATATTTACCTTTGAAAAGTTAGTAACAAATTCTACATAATTTTAAAGTCTAAAATTTATATAGACCTGGACCAAGCAAATGTTTATATTCTTGTTCAGCTTTACTTATTTAGATGGTAAAGACAAATGTGTGTGTATGTTATTTTTTCTTGCAGAGTCACTAGTATTAGGAATACATCAGATAATCTGTCGACCTGTAATTAACAAGGTGTGATTTAAAGCATGTTAGTTTAAAAATGTTATAACAATTCCCTGTTCTGCTTTTACCTAAGTAAGAAGACTGACTTGCTAGCTCAAATAAATGAGGGGATTAATTTGATTCTGCATATTATTTTAATTTATTGAAATCAGATCATTACATAATGACAAATGGTGCCTCTAAAATATTTTTTAAATTTATCCTAGTGTCACCTAAAACAGGAGTTAAATCAATTTTTGTAAATAATGCATTTAAAGTGAAATTATCATTCTCAGTTTTTAAATTACCACAGCACAAACAGATGTTTGTTCCAAGTGTTTCTAATTTCTTTCTTAGAATGGGATCCTAGAGTAGAGGCGTTAGAAAAACTGCTTTGGTGGGTTGGGATTTTTTTGTGGGTTTTTTATTGTTTAGTTCACTTTCAGGACTGCGCTTGATTTTGAGAAGCTGGGATAGGTTTTGTACAAATCTTTTATGTACATATCTTTATTTCTGATGCTGGACCAGACACCCAGGCAGGAGTGGGAGCAAGGAGTGCTCAGAAACTCCTATCGTGCTTCAGTGGCCCCTGGGACTCAGCAAGATGCACGCTGGGATCCCTGATGGGCTAGAGATGACTTGTGTTCCCTTTCCAGAAAAAAACTCTATGTTCTCCACTATTCCGTCTTCTTTCTCTCTGTCTTTCTTTACTCTCCCTTCTTTGTCCCTTTTAGAGACCTTCTTTTCCTGTTGCCTGCATGAACATGTTCTGTGACTGAGTGATCATAAGCAGAAAATAGCCAAGTCCACACCCCTTTCTGCAGGTACAGACATTGCAGACAGGTCCCATAAATCAGTCTGACTGATTTATTTGTATAAGGACTATTGATTTTCTCTTTCTCTCCATGAACCAGAAGGTGGCATCTGATTACTGGCTTGTAAATTTGCATCTTTTCTATCTTCATTGCCGTGGTCAACTTCAGTGAATCCTTTTGTTTACATATTCATCAATGTGAGCACACAAAATTTGTGCCCATCAGTCTGTATTCTTCAGTCAAGCACACACACACATAAATATAATTGTTAGCCTGTTATGATTTTAAGATTTAACCAAGCACTGAACAGTTTTTCGTTAAGTCTGAAATCACTGTGCTTTTGTTGACGGGTTCAGCAACACAGCCCAGAAGCTTGATATTACTCCCATTTTCCACACTGGAAAATGAAAGCAAAAGAGATCCAAAGATCTCCTTCAGAGGCAGACAGAAATGTTGTGACAAAGCATGGAATATTTAAATCTCCTTGCTTTCACTCTTGGTCCTCCGGCTACAAGATGAGTCTAACCAGGTGTTCTATTTTATAAAATCATGAAATTTGTAGACTCCTCAAGTGTCATACTTAGTTTCTATGTATTCAGACTTCAGTGAGTAGTTAGTGTTTGGGCCCCGATTCTGATGAAGATGAGCAAACATTCTGTATTCCCAGCATAGCTGATCACAACAAGATGAGTTGTTCCTGTTAACTTGTAAATATTTGGATCTTTTTAACCAAGAAAATGATGCTTTTAAACCCAAAGGTGTTTGGTTCAATCCCCTTTGCACTAAATAAAGGATAGTTCTTAAACATGATTGCTATAATACTAGAGGGGATTTTTGTGAGACCAAAAGTATAAATAATTGGCTTTTCTTATGTAAAACAGCTGGGCAGAGGTGCAAAGAGAGCTTTCAATGAAGTCTGTGGATTCACAGTGTAATGGCTGTCAAGACCTACATTTTAAAAAGGTTTGGAGGAGTTGTATCATGTTAATTGCTAAATGTTAGGATTCAGTTGTTTGGAACTTTCTGGCCTCAGTCATCAGAATTTGTTTGCAGTTGAATGGTGTTTTCCCTGACAGAAAATGTTGCTATAATTTTTATAGAGCACGGACAGGATCTGCTTGCACAGCTTAAGAGACCATACTGTGCTCTGGACAGCTGGAAGTACTAATGCATGACACACACTCCTGCTTATCCTTAATCCCATAAGCAGAGAGCTTGAGCCATGAAAGATCATTTAGAAAAATTCATGGAAAATTGGACAACGACACAGGGATATCTGAGCTTTACGGCAAAGCCAAAAGACCAACCTCCATCTCCAGGGAAGGAGCAGGAATTACTGGTGCAGGTTGTGAATGTGAGTATTGCAAGGTGACAGGAACATGGTGAAGCAGCAGTCAGGACTGGAAGATGGGAACTGACAGGAGTGAGCTGTTCAAAATCAAAAAGAATATAGTTAAAGGTGATGGGATGCTGATTTATTTAATGCAACACTAAAGAAACAAGAAGGAGTATCTTGGGTGAAAGGGAAGCTGTCTGGGTAAAAGTCACACAGGGGAAGAAGGATGAAAGGGTTATCAGTGCAGTAATTCTTGAAGTCCCTTATAGATTGTCAAGAGAAGCCATATGAATAGAGAGAGGTTTCTGTGACAATTTCATAAATATAGTGCTTTAAATAAACAAATATGTACATATACTTACAGACAAATAATATATTTTACATTGCAGTGTGGTTATAAATCATGCAATCTATACATTTCCAAGATTAAATTGTTATTAAGCACTAATCATTAAGATGTTCCAGCTCTCAGATGAAAGCTGAAGAACAACAAAAAAAAAGAAATTGCCAATAAAATTCACTTACTCCTTTTAGAGCTGGCGGATTTCTCTGAAAAATTCAACAGGCAAACGTGTGGCAAGTCAGGTCTGGATTAGATTTTGCCAAATAACAAGGATTCTCTGAAAGCAGATCCATTGGGAAGGTTATGTACATCCAAGCAAGGAGGATTCACTGAACCTGGATGGTGGCTGAGGTAAACAATCTGTTCCACTTCTTGTCTTTGTGTTCAACCCACATTCACAACTTACTCCACTTTTTTTCCTAACTGCATTTGAATCTTTTTGCACTGTTTTAATTTCTTTTCTAGTTCTCACTTGGTTTGATTTTACAATTCTGTTTTCATTTTCTATGAGGCATCCTTTTCCATTGTGCAACATCTTCTAAGGCAATTTATATTTATGATCCTGTCTCTGATTATGATGAATACTCAGGGAGAGATAAATGAAATATGCCATGAAACATAAACTCTAACTGCTTATCTAGGCCAAGAAGCTTTGAATAAAAGGGTTCCATTTGAAATTTAGAAAAATAGAAGGATTTTAGTCATTAAAACAGTGCAGAATAGCCTTCAAGTAGGAGAATTTTGAGCATAAATTACTCTCAGCTCCCACAATGGAGTTGATTTTGCTCATCAAAATTATTTTCTGATATCAGTATTTACTGGGCAATAATAAAAGTAGTTATTCAGAAAGACTTTTCTGTCCTGAACTTTACAAAAAAAGTAGAAAGAATAAAATGTGTCTTGCATCACATTAACTATCAACAGAACAGGCATCTGCAGATAAAACAATGCCAGACGTCCTTCACAGTCAGTAGGGAGACAAATGGTCAGTTTGGGGTCTGATGTCATTTCTCCCTTAGAAATTTAATTTTAGAAGAAAGTAACTATTTAGAAAAGAAAGCTCTACAACTAATTTACTCACAGGTGTCCCTGTTTGGTTTTAGTATCCAAAGATACCACACCAAAAGCTACAGAAATGGGTCTGCTCATGGATTACACCACTTTGAAGTCTAAAAATGGAATCACATGCGTGTGTGTATGAATGTGTACACGTGCAGCTTCCACACATGAATCCAAAGAGGAAAATTACATATGAGCATGTAACTACTTCATTACATCTCTCCCACCTTCTGCTGCCACAGTGTTACACAAAGCTTTTATTTAGAAAAGGCAGTAATTTTGTTCTAACATGCAGAACACCTGGATCCCCAGAATATCATTATGGGGAAGGAATGTTTTTATTGTTTTATGATGGTTGCTATCAAAAAACAATAAGAAGAGTAAATGTGTTAACTGATGTCTAATTGTCTTCCTATGGCTGGTTTGACAGAATAAAACACCAGAACCTTCTGGAAGCAATTAAAGTTATTAATAAAATGGATTTGCTGTACACATTTAATCGCTGATCACAGCACAGAGCACATGAGCACAAAGCATATCTGAAAATGACATTATTAATCTGCATGAAGTGCTCTTTTATTTTACCTGGACTTCACTGTTTGTTGTTGTGACCTGGGAAACAAAACCAGAGAGAAAACAGAAGATGTGGTTCAATCACATAAATGAATAAAGAATGAAATCACTAGCCTCTTTTCTCAGTGGTTTGGAAACCTTACCCCTGACATAAGTTTAGTCAGGTAAATCACAGTGAGGAATCTGTGGTCTGTGTTTTCATCTTTGGCCATGTTATTAACTGGTTGCACTGTTTGACAGATGGAGCTTACACACAGTATCCAGAAATAAACAGAAATTATAACATTTTTGCTGTAAGTACAAGCACATCTCTTTTTTTTTTTTGGTGAAGATTAACAGGTTCCCTGAATTTTTTGAAACACTGAAGTGCACCTACTGGAATATACATAGAAATCCCTGCTCAGCCAGTCCTTTGCCATCCACTTCTGATACAGGAGCTTCTGCTTAAAGGTTTTCTCAGAACAGGTAAGTATGTGTGTGTTTGGATGTGCACATGATTGCACAAGTTGAGGAAAGAGGGCAAGATTTCTATCCAGAAAAATAAAATTCAGCCTAATTGTGGAAGTTAAGCCTACTCCTTTAAAGAATTTCCATACTGTGAGCCTTTTACAGCTGCAAATAGATTAAAGGGGTGTTTAAAGGTATAGCATTAAATGAGTACAAATAACTGTTTTACGTAAGTTGCCTGGGGTACATCAGTAGCCTTCTAAATGATCAAAAGGTATAGCTGGAGGCAAGGTCCAAAACCACCTGCTTATATAAAAGCCTTTTATATGAGGTAGCTGATATCATACATTTACATTGATCTTCCTTTAAACACTGTAATGAAATCAGCATCAAAATTATGTTAAAGTACTGTTATAACTACCTTAAAGAGATGGGAGCAGGAGAAGTACAGTTCCATCCTTGCATTGCCCCATGTGCCACGGAATTGGGATCATGGATTCCACTTGTACCTGGCTGTTGATCAGCAGGGCTAAGGTGTCTTAAGTTTTTTTAGGAGATTTTGAGATTGATCCAAAGCTCTGAGGAATGCTCTTCACTTTAAACACCTGAGCAGGTCCAACCACCTCCATGGAGGACTTCAGCCTTTGCTGAAGGCTTGAGCATGGATGATTGGCTGAATAAGACCCAGACCAGATACAGACATTTTGCTATTATTTTCCTACAGACACTTTGCTGGGCTGTGGGGTTTTCAAGCAGCATTAAGTGAAAAAAGTTCATTTAGAAACAACTGGAAGTGTGGCACTTCCAAAAATTTCAGACTTAATTGTATAAATGACTTCAATATTCTGCATATCTCAACAGTGCAAGAAGCTTCACTTTTCTAAGCAAAGTTAAATCACACCAACCTCTGCAGCATTATTATTCTCTGTGCATTAGTGATACTATTTTTTCAGACGTTGCTCTTTGAATTGGTTCAGCATATCTTGATATGTGCAACGTGCCCACTCCTAAGCACAGTCTTTTAAACAATAGTATTTATGCAATCAGTACTATAAAATACTTCTTAGGCAGGTTAAATATCATGATAGATAGAGCATTAATTGTCTATCAGTCTGTGTATCAGAGACTGGACAGGGCTCTGAACAACCTGTAAGTTGTCCCTGCCCATGGCAGGGGGTTGGAAAGAGACAATCTT
>NW_008240221.1:15445438-15448730 GCF_000691975.1 Corvus brachyrhynchos
AAACCCATGCCATTCTATGATTCTGTTTGCCCCCATTCCTGCTGTAATAACCAGGTACCAACAGTACGGCACAAATCAAAAGTGCTTTGAGGCCGTGACTAGAGGCAGAAAAAGTAGGAAACAAATTCTGAAGTAGCAATAATTTCTTTTCATTGACTCCTATGAGAACTGAGGGTGGTGGATTAACATGGAAGTAGAGGCCAGGTTAGGAGAGATGAATTTCATGTTGTGAGACCGCCACTGACAGGAGTATTTTTCTCTTTCTTGTTTACCAAGTTCTAAACTGGCAACTGAAGAAAATGCTCCTGGTATGTCCTCTCTGAGTAGTACTTTAATAAAACTGCAGCCCTGCCTCATGGTTTGCAGGATGTGGAGCCAATCTGTGCCTGCAAAGCAAATAATGAGATACTTTTTCATATAATATTGCTGAGATGTTTCTTAACTATTAAAACTAGAAGACAAAAACCCAAATCCAGACCTCAACCAGATTCATTTTGCTTACTAAAATGTGGCAATGTAACTGGTGTTTTATTTCCCCATAGAAAATAAAATATTTAGTTCACTTTTAACAGGGAAAAAAAAAAAGAGGGAAAAAAAAAAGAACCCAAGGAGAAGTCCTAAAAAGAAACCTGCAAGGCTTAAAGGACATTGATCAGCTCCTTCTCCCCCATGAACACATGCACAATAGAAAGCTTTTAAAGTGCCCTTATTGTCAGGATACTGACCTTGTTTAAGAAAGAAAATGACATCTTTGTGTTCTGCATTTATTCCCTAACTGGGTAACTTCCATCCAAAAACAGGGGAAAAGAAAGAAAAAAGACCAAAACCAAAAGCCCTTTTTTTGAGATTTATGATACTTAGACCATATTGCTTATAAAAAGATGGAAGACCCCACAATTATGTGCATTACTTTTATAGAGAAAAGTGTTTACAAAGTCTAGGGAAAAGGAAAAAAGATCCTTCAGCCAACCTCGGGGTTTAAAAGCTTTTTTCAAGATATCTTTTTTCTCTCCAAGGTGCTGAGCTGACGTCGATAAAAGACCTCTCTCTCAGAATAAAATGCAAAAAGTCAAAACAGTTTTCCATTTTAGAGGAAGCCTTTCAGTATGTTTGCCACCATTTCAACGAGTTCTTCCCCTCTCTGGATAGTCAATATAGGAATGTTAACCCTATTTTATGAAAGATAAAAACCAAAAAAAAAGGAAAAAAGGTGTTATTTGGGCTGGTGCTTAAAGACTTCAAAATCCTTGATAAAGTTTGGCTAAAAGACACTGAGATAAAACCTGTGAGGTGATGACAACCTCACAAATATATAAGTATTTAAAGGAAGGGTGTTGAAGGGTGGACCAGGCACTGTTCCATGGGGCCCAACAATGGCACCAGAAGAATGAGGAGGAACTGATGTCCAGGAAATTCCACCTGGACAAGAGGCAGAACTTCTGTCCTGGGCAGTGACTGAGCACTGGAAGAGAGACCAGAGAGGCTGTGGAGTCTCCCTCACTGGAGATATTCCAGAACTGTCTGGACACAATCCTGTGTCCTGTGCTCTGGGATGACCCTGCCTGGGCAGAGAGGTGGGACCAGATGAGCCACTGTGGTTTCTTCCAACCTGACCCATCCTGAGATTCTGGGATTCTGTGATATGGAGCTACATGGAGAGTGAGAAACCCAAAAAAAGATGGGGAAGTCCTTAGGCAGAAATATCACTTGACATTTGAACATGGCCTGGATTTTTTTCTTCAAAATCCATTTATCAGCAAGACTGAGCTGGTACAGTGTGTAGCACAACCTGCAGGGAAAAGGGCCCAAACAGGTAATTTTGCTAATGAAATTATGAGGGGAAACCACCCAGGTCTGCCTTGTCAGGTTCAAGCCTGTTTTGAAGCTCAGCTCATTTGTTGGACTGATTTATCATTTTAGGTCCCTTCCAGATGAACTATCCTACTCCATTGGAACCAATGTGGCATACATGACACGGCATATGAAAGACAAACAGGAAAATAAAAAGATAAGGTAACGAGATAATTTCATGCTGTCAGATAATTAATTGAATTTAATAAAGGTACACAAATATATATCTATCCCCAATGGCCCTTTCCTAGACACTAGCAAGCAGACTCTTTCTAAGCATCTTGTAGTTTAGGAAATGTCTGCGAGGGATGCAGCTGTTTCTAGTTCACCCTCAGATTTCTATAAAAATGACTAAGATGAAAATAGAGTGCAACTCATTAAAACTCAGGGATAAATTAAAAGAGGCTGGATGAAAAGCTTCCCTATAACAAAACACAAAGAACCAGGGAACACAGCGTTTCTTTGAAGTATAGATGTTGGTGGACAGACCACCAGTGCATAGGACAATGAATTTCCAAGATCTTAATCTGCAGTTGCTCGTTACCAAGAAGCACATGAACTGGAATAACAACTGTTGGAGATGAAGAATGTTGAGCCAGCAAATGTCATCTCTCATCTTCCTGCCCACAAATGCTGAATTCACCCCTCTCTTTGTGATACAGGATGTAGGAGACAAAAGAAAATACCTGGTGTCAACACCTGAAACTAAAAAGACCTCCTGCCAGGATTGATTGGCATGACTCGCCTTTAACAAAAGCTGCCTCAAAAAAACTACAGGACAGAGACAGACAGGCAGAGTTCAGAAAGAACTTAAATAGCACCACATGCTCCCCATGATGGCTTTATCTGAATCCTGCTCAAAGCCACCTCCCCTTTTTTTTAATTCACAAGTTACTGATGTCTTCAGAAGTGGAAAAAGAAAGGAGGAGCAGAAAGGAAATGCCTTCCTCTCTGCTTTCTCCAAGGATAAAATGTGATCTGTTTGGCTTTGGTTATGGGTAATGGTAGCTGTAATTTCAGATTGATGGTTTAGTCCTATTGTCAGGCCAAGCACTGATAGATATTTCACACAAACATGGGCTTGGGTTGAAGACTACAGTGTCTCAAAAAATATGTTGTATTTAGAGGTCTGACAGTCTTGCAGAGGTCATGTCCATGCCTAAACTTTTTCCGCAAATTAAAAGATGTTCCTGCAAAAAAACCACTCCAGGAGATCCTGCCTTTCAACAGGAGAGTGACTGCCAGTTCCTTTGTCCTGTTTTCTGTCATCTGCAAGACAGCAAGGTAACGAGGGAACTTGCAGCCTGACATCGCCTGCCTCCCACTGAGGTGTGCCTCTGAGTGCCCCAGCTCCCACTCCTGATTCTGCTGCATGCCATTAGAAATCTGCTCACCACGGATCTCTGACACTCATGCCACAGCCTGCTGAAACCTGAAACGG
>NW_008240221.1:15448796-15468595 GCF_000691975.1 Corvus brachyrhynchos
CACCTGAAATGGCGTTAAATCCATGTATGGCAGCAAGTGCATCAAGGACAGCACATTTAATTTCCTGCTGGCTGCGGCCTGGCATTATTTGTGTTTCTGAAAATTGCTGCCACATAGTAGCAGTAGCTATTTTTACATTCCTAAACCTGGTGCAAATAATGAAGTAAAGGGACGATGTGCCTGTATGGGGACTGCTGAAACTGAAAAGAATGGGAGCTACTGATGAAGTAAAGAGGTTTTGATAAATATTCTCTTAGGGTCAAGTTGTTTGAGAGCTAATGTGGAAAGACACATCTGCCGATGACCATCAGGTTGCCTACAGCTGCCAAAAAAACATAATGAGGAGATACATGAGTCGTTATCCAACTGTGACAATAAAGGTGGGGCTCCCAGTAAACAAGTCCAGGAGGTAGCAGAAAAACGTTGGCCTTGGACTTCCTTATGATGGTGTACAAAATTGTACAACTACCAGCCATCCTTAAGTGTCCAATTCCCATCCTTCCTAGAGTGAAAAAGGAAATAAGAGAAGCTGAGAAGGAAATAGAATTGCAGGAAAGGGACGAGGAGATCTCTTTTGGCAGAAGTGTGATGTTGTCCTGTGCTTCGTTTGTTAGGATTAGAAGAGTTATAAACGGGTCTGTAACATGCTGGGCCTGGATTCATTAATTTAAAATGAGTCATGGGGTGACATCTCATTAAATGTAATAAACAAAAATTGTGCAGAAATTTGGCTGGGGAAACCCTACTTAAAGCTATTTTTTAAAAAAATATTTCAGAGAAGATATATCTCAGTTTCCTTAATTTACTGATTCAATGCTTCTTTCAATGTTTACCCTGACAAGATCATAGACTTCTACAGATGAAGATGTTGGAGATGAAGAATGTTTCCCAGAGCTCAATGACACTGAGCTCTTCCCTCTGAAAGAAGAAGGCCTGCACTATATTTCTTCTGCTAAATACTCTGTATAGAAAGATGATCTCTGTATAAATGTGTTAGTTTAGCTGAATCTCAGGCAGCTGGGAAAAAAATTAAAATTAAGAAAAATAGCTGAGCAATTGGTGGAAAGACTTTCCTAATGAACACTGACATTCCACATTGAGATGCAAATGTCTACTAACCCTTGTGACATCTATTTCCAGTTTTCTTTAGTTATCGGGGCATGTCATGGAATCTTATGTGTCATTTAGGTGCCTTTCAGGCCTTACATCAGTGGTGTAACCTAAGGAAAGGTGCCACTGGCATTTATATTTCCCATAATAATCTTCATTGTGTAATCAGGTGTTTCTGTGGGAAATGCCTGGGCTTTGCTGAATTGACCATGCCCACCTAGACTCATTTTCCAAAAAAGACTCAAGTTCAAGGTGAAAATATTAATTCTACTCAGTCACTTCAGGGATTTACATTGTTGAGCTTCCTCAGAATCAAGCCTGTTACTAAGATTGCAATGAATTCAAATAATTTAAAAAATACAGACTCAAAATAAATAGCCATAAGAGCCCAGTGATTAGATCACTCATGTGGAAGGCAGATGACCTGGTTTGCAGGCTTTACTCGAGCTATGTGGTGGTTATGACAGCACTTTCTACATCCAAACAGAATGTTCTCATTACTGTAATATTCCACAGACAGATCTCTACATATTTACTCCAGCACCACTGCTCTAGACTGGCAAGATTCATGGGGCCAGAAGGAGAGACAGTGCAGGTCAGGCATTTGGCTGGAGGTAGGAAGATTTGGTGTCATCCTTTTGCAATGTTTATTTTTCATAGAAAATAACTATCTAATGATAAAGAAACATTATTTTTTGATGTTCTCCATCTGGCTCAGAACATTACATTATAATATGGACACTTAATTCTGCCTCCTCCTGCCTGATTGTTTCGTTTCTCACTTGAACACCCAAATCCCTGTGTCAAACCTTAGTTCATGGGTGAAAAACTAGGGATGAATTTCCTTCCCTGCAGCCTTTGCATCCTAAATCTGTTTGGCTTGCAAAGTTTTTGGGAAGTGATATTTTCTTGCTAAGTGCTTTTAGAGCCAAATACATGCAGTAAGTGGACTGCCATAGTCTGAGGCAAATGTTATTAATATAACCAGAACATGTAACTGATATCCATACAAGCTATTATCTATGTGAGTAATTTCAGCCTTTTTCTCATGATCTCTATGGGGTTTTTTTCCTCTTTAAAATAATTTGAATTTCCAACCAAATAAATTCAGTGTTTCTGTGCAGAGATTTTTTTTTTAACAAATCCTAAGATTATATTGGCAAGCTTACAGTATCTAGCAACCATTTTTATTGTTATTCTTTTTTTACTTACATCCACACTGAGGAATACACTGAACACCAATGGATATGTTTTATGGATCTCCACAGAAAAAATAAAGAAAAGTAGAAGAAAAAAAAAAGGCATAAGATAGAGCCCCAGCGAAAGCAATGAAAACATTTTCCTTTCAAAGCTTTCCTTTGCTTGCTAGGAAAATATTTATGAAATGCAGTTTAATGCATTTCCTGAAAATTAACACAGAGATACATTTGCAGCTAATTAACCTATTCTCAAAGAAAGCAATTGGGAAATGCTTGATTAATGTTTAAGGCATAAGATACACACAAAAAATGTAGGCAAAACTTCATCATGGCACCCAGGAGATCGCTGTGTGACACAATCTAGAGTCTGTGTGTAGCTCGCTCTCCACAGGAACTAATTTTGAAGCGCCAGAATGCTGTGAATTGTCTGTAAAACACTGTAGAAGAAGCTCAGTGTAGAACAGAAGGCATGCTTTCCCTAGGAAGAATGCTGATAAAATTTTAATGAAGTAACATGTTGTCATGGGGATTTGTTGCTATTCATTAATTCATTGTGCTTTTCCCCTATAGTTTTGCTGAAGTTGAGTGACAAATTGTCAAGTAGCAGTCTTAGAGGTTTAAAGTTTCTCATTGATAATCCAACTTTACCACAAACAGTTTTAAAGTATCCACTGTTTATGGAATAAGCCTTCTGAGGTACTGGAGTTAGACTCATCCATGTGGGGAGAGTCAGGGGATGGGCTGTGTTCATTTTATTCCTTCAACGACCCCACTAACAGTAACTGAGAAATCCATCTCCCAGGCATAGGTCCTACCACGTCTGACTATTTCCAGACATGTTCATATTATCAGTATTCCCCTCTTAAAAAAAAAACCTAACAACAGCCCTGAAAAATGTGTGTCCTTCCCACTGAGGGTGGGATGAAGACAGCGGCCTGAAGCCTGAGAAGGGCAATGAAGCTGGGGAAGGGTCTGGAGCACAAATCTGATGAGAAGCAGCTGAGGGAGCTGGGGGGCTCAGCCTGGAGAAGAGGAAGCTCAGGGGGGACCTTCTCACTCTCTACAAGTCCCAGACAGGAGGGTGCAGCCAGGTGGGGGTCAGGCTCTGATGCCAAGGAGCAAGCAGATGGACCATAGGAAATGGCCTCGAGTTGTGCCAGGGGAGGTTTATTTTGGATTTTAGGAAAAATTTCGTCAGTGAAAGTATTGTCAACCTTTAGATCAGGCTGCCCAGGCCATTGGTGGAGCCACCACCCCTGGAGGCATTTACAAGCTCTATAGATGTGGCACCTGGGGCCATGGTTTAGTGGTGGTCATAGTGGAGCTGGAGGAACTGTTGGAATCGATGATCTTAGAGGGCTTTTCCATGATTCTATGGTATTCCTGCTCCCAAAGTAGATGGTCTGGAATAATTTTGTCCTCTTCTCTGGGCACTTGGGTGTGAGATCTATGAGGATTCTGCTGCATTTTTTTTTCACAGGGGCTTTATAATGCGAACCCCCATCAGGATGTGAAGTATCTATGGAATTTACATTTACAAGAAGGCAAGTACATAAACCCCCCACGAAAAGGTTTTCTTGACTGACATTTCAACAACAGCAGGGATCATATTCAAACCATAAAATGGTGAGGTGCATGGGGAAAAAAAGAAGTTTAGTGGGCTTAATTTGAGGAGATGTTGACTCATTTATGGTTTTGGCTCTTGGGAGCTGAGTGCTGTTTCCTTATTCAGTGTCTGCTTCCACATCAGACCATGTATTCTGCCTTCATCTTTGCAAATATCCCCGCCCAGCACAGACTTTTGTAATGTTTTATGCAAGATAACATTTTTCTATCTAAAAAGTTACCCTAAGCTACCTGAATGCTATAGAGAATGAAAATCAGCTTCAGTGCCAGTTGGATCAGTTGTTTCTCATTTAAGCTATTCCAAAGTTTCAGGGGTTTGGTTGTTGTTTTTTTTTTCTATATAGAGCAAATACTTTCATGGTTTTCAGGAAGAAGATGGTCTAAATTTTGCACAATGAGGCGATATTCACATAGGAACACATTGCTAAAGTACAATATTTTCCTGGACTGGCTTCCAGCTGTTTTCCATATTTGCTGACAATTCTGCAATGGAAGTAGTTAGTGTAATATCAGACTTGATCATGACGAGTCCTGGCCTCCAGATTTTAATTCCCCACTAATATAGCTGAAAATGGAGGTGATGATTTTAAACAGACATTTTGAGACATCTCTATTTAGCCAGACTTCCCTAATTATCAGCAGTGGATGTGGATATTTAGTCAGTAAGGGATATGTAGGAGACAAAATTATTTCATGAACAGCATGATTTTTTTTAGTTGTTCTAATGATTGCACACATGGTTTTGAAATGACATCTACAACTGGAAGAATTTTTCCTTCAGCAGTTTGCCATAAAATTTCTCCTTTCCATTTCTGTACCAGTGTCAAGAATAAATCTTCACCACAAACCAGAGATCTAAATTGTCCAGTCCACTAGAAACAGTCTTAAAACAATCTCTTAAATTATTACATTTCATATCAGCTGTGCTTTATCAGAGTTCACCCCAATACTCTGTTGGCTGAAGAGGGACCTTTCAATAGGGCAGTGACAGAGCAAGGGCAAATGGCTTTGAACTAACAGAGGGCAGGGTAGAGATTAGATAGGATGAAGAAATTCATCCTATTGGTGAGGCCCAGGCACAGGCTGCCCAGAGAAACTGTGGCTGCCTCATCCCTGGAAGTGTTCAAGGGCAGGTTGGACACCAAGGAAATTCATCCATCTCATACCCTGTGCTTTTCTGCAGAACTTTCAGGTGGTAGAAAATTTGAACCAGTTACTACTGAGGCTGTACCATGTCTAAACTCAGAACTAAAGGTGTAGAAAGCCATCATTGCTATCTATTCTATCATCCAGTCCTGTTGGTAGTGCCTGTGGCTTACTTGGAAACAGGATGACTCCAGAGGTTTAGCTTGTCTCTGTTGCTTCATCTTTTATGACATATTTTCTCACTTCAACATGGTTTGAGTAAACGTGTGATTGAGAAATGATAGAAAAAAACAGATTAAAAGAATGAAAAAAAAGGAGATTATAGGTCTAATTATGAGGACTTACAGAGCCAGAAGTTTGGACTCTGAGTTGGTTGAATCACTGCAGTCACAGATGAGTGTAACTTTACACCAAGTGAGAATCCAGGGCAGAGCCTGCTTTGTTAGTGTTAAGTGGGGAGTTAAGCCAAATTATCCTGTTACACACTGGATCAGAATCAAACCTCTTGTGATCCTCCACCTAGATTTTCCTTGCTGTCTAACCTTCTGCATCTAAATCCCCTTTTAAACACATTTGCCTTTCATTCCAGTAGGACCTTAGCATAATTTGCACTTTAATTCTACCTTTTGCTAAATGATCTTAATGTCCTTTACAGGCATTAATTGATTAAGGCTCTGCCTGCTCTTAAGAGTGCATGCTTTTATCCTCGGTTTATCCGGGGGGATATTGAAACATATCCAAGTCAAGTAACAAGCTCAAGGTCACAGGAGGGGAGTGAACGAAACTGGGAATCGAACTTCCACGCCTGGATCTGCCATGCTGCAATCCCTGCACTCAGCTCTGCTCATCATCCTGTGTGTGCAGGCAGGTCTGGATCCAGCAAGTTTTAGGGAAGCCTTGGAGTGAGATGTAATTAATTTGTTACGAATGCCTATAAATAAAATAAATGCTGAAATGATCCACACTTCTCTGTTGTCAAAATCATCCCCATCTCTCTCAATCCCTACTCACTGGCTGCTGACATTATTTCTTGGTTATTGGATGACAGTTCAGTGCCTTGAGTGTTCCTCTCGCTGTAGGGTTAGTAGGATAATTGACAAACCACAGGGACCAGATCCCTGGATTAGGATGACCGGACTGTCAAAACAGCTGTGACAAACTCTCACATCAACTTCTACTGCAAGTCAAGTCTATGAGGAAAAAATGCACCTTGGCAGAGCCAGAAGGGAAGTCTTTAGTTTAAATCTTTTCCCACTGCACAAAAAGCTACAGCAAGGGGGAGGAGAGAGCCTGGATCTTTGTGTTTAATTCATAGAAAACTCTGTTCCAGCAAGTCACAATTAATTAGAGTACTTGAGTAAACATTTTGGGGTCCTATTGTGTTTGCTTAATATGTTTACTGGAATGCATGACAGATGTCACTTCTGTTTCTTATTAGAGACTGACAAATGACTGTAGAATCTGTGCGTGTGTAGCCCTCAAGAACACCCACACACAAACAAATCAATTTATTTTCCAAGGTGAATAATAGCATCTAAAAGTTGTGAGTATTATTTAAATTAATTACTGTCTACGTAGGAACTTTAGAAATTTAAAGCATTATAGAAATACCGTTACTAGTATTACTGAATAATATCTTCAGGGCTTTTTTCTTTTTTGCATTTAAATTTTAAAAAAGAACACTTGAAACAATAGTCAAATCATTTGCTTTACTTCATGTCACTTTTAACATGTCTCTTAGACTTTCAGAAATTCAGTCACACATCTTTGAAATGACAGCTAGAGTGGCATCTGTTTATAAAGAAAGTGTTCTCTGTATGAAAATCTATATTGCAAAATGTTGAAAGAAAATTAAAATGCAAATACAGAAGAAGGTTATTTACTTCATTCTGCAAGTAACACATGGGATCGGGACACCTAGGATTAGAAATATTCAATTGTTTTTAAAATATAAAACTTGAAAATTATTCTTCATGCTTCACTTGGGCTTTGGAGTATGATCAAATGGGTTTAGAATAGCAAATCAGTTTTTGGGGGGTTTATTTTATTGAGAGTCACATTTAAGAAAAAAAGATAAATTAGAAAAGAAGATTCCACAAGCACTGTTTTACTTAATGTCACAGAATGCAAAAGAAGAGCTAAGAGTTATAGTATTGAGGATGAAAATCTTGAGATAGGAGGGAACCAATGTAGGAGGAAGTTACATTTTCTGCATGAAAACTAAAATGACAATTTTGATTTGCATTTTTCAGAATTTTGTAGTTTATTTTTTTTTTCTCTGTGAGGCACCAGGTTTTCTGGTAGCGGAAAAGATTTACATCCTGAAGCTGACTGTTGTCATTCAGATGTGAGATGCCCTCAGAACTGTGGAAACACATCGTTTGAATTAAAGTTTCTTCTATTTTTTTTAATTTTTTTTTTAAATTAACTACAGAATCAAGTCCAGCTATGGGCCTCTCTAAAGGTGGTTCCTGGTCTGTCCTTTGATTAAGGAAAAACAAATAAACCTGTGCACCAACAGGTTTATTCATGTGGTTCCAGAAAAATTTTCAGAGAAGAAACAGAACTGGAATTTTATGTAATTTTTTTCCCTCATAGTGCTTAAAGTAAACATTAAGTACATCTAGACATTTTTAAAATATACTGATATATGGCCAAATAACTCTTTAGCTGCTGATAGGAGTGAAAAGCAGCATAAGGGACTCAAGTTAACCCACCCATCATCTAGAATTGCTTTTACCAGTCCTGGTCAGAATGAAATTTCATTTGCTCCAGGGAAGGCTTGCTGAAGTTCTGTGTTGGAGGAGTCAAATCTCCATTGCTGAGAGAGCCAAATAAAAAGTTTATTTTTGGCCTTAGGCCAGTCCTGCTTGTTACCTGTGAAACTCAGTGTCAGTGGGAGGTTAGAACAAAATCTTTCTTTGACCAACCTGCTGATTCCTTCACTCACATTGTTCTTCTCCATGGGGTCAAGCAAATTTGGCAGTAGGGGAGAAAAGTCAGCAGTGTGTTCTTGTGGTTTCATGTTGTGCCAGCTGGCTCTTTGTTTACAGTAGGCACAGAGAAGTTTTCATAGTATGCCTTGATCATAGAATCACAGACTCAGAATGGTTTGGGTTGAAGGGATCTTAAATCTCATCCAGTTCCAGCCCCCTGCCATGGGCAGGGACAACTTTCCACTAGACCAGGTTACTCCAAGTCCCATCCAGCCTGAACACAGTCTTGAACACTTCCAGGGATGGGGAGTCCATAACTTATCTTAGTTTAGTTTTGTTTAGATAATTTAGCACTTTTTATCTCAGGTGTTTTGATTTCTGTGTGACTGATACTTCTTTGATCAAGTTAGCATCATTGTCACCATCCAAATCACATTACCATATCAAAAATTAAAAGTTAAAACTTTTATTATTTTTTTAAAGTCATTCCAAGCAAAAGACCTGAAAGTTTCCTTTTGGAGATGTTGACTTAGAAATGTATCATTGATTTTGCAAATGCTATTTTCCTTTTCTTTCTGCACAAATTAAATCTGTGAAACTGCATTAAAATCATAAGACCTCTTGGTAATACTGACTGCACTTCTCACAACTCCACTGTAATATGAGATACTAAAAAAAATATTTACAGTATGAAACTTAAAATATCAGCAAGTATGTTCCAAATGGATAATTTGAGCTTTGTAGCCAACTTCTATACTCTGATTCAACATTTCTGATAGAAGTAAATGTATGTGATTGGAAAAATTATAGTGGTGCCAAATTCGTGTGGGATACAAGCACATTTGCCACATAAAGGAATGACATTATTCAATGTGGCAGAAACTGCAGAACTACAGTTTGAATAAGTTTTCTGTAAAATGTTGCAAGCTTGTTCTACGTCTTCTCCCAGAATAGTAGAATTGAAAATATTGTGTGAGAAGCAATTTTTCAACTGTTTTGGTTTTGGTTTTTTTTGCGACAGGGTTCTTCACTGCTGAGTTCCTAATATAAGCTTCTGTTAACACCCAAATTACAGTTTTACTTGTTAGACTTCATGCAGGGATCTCACATATTCCTGATCCTGCTTGTGTTTTATGCAATTAGCAACACATTTAGGGACTTACCTGGGGGCTGTTCAGGAACACCAAGCTGGTGGACTTTCTAACATCCTAATTTCAGGAAATGACCAACCAGCAGTGCCAGCCCACCCCAGAATGGGCTCACATGCCAATGTGTTACGCTGGTTCAACAAAGACCCTCTAATGCCTACAGCGGAAAGGAGATGACTTTCCCCAAATTTTAGTAAGATAAAACAACCAAGACCTCTGAAAGCAGTAGCAAAGTCAGTGCAGAGCTGAGAATACTGAGGAGGAATCAATAGGATGATTTTATGAACAAGGTCTGAATAAAAATTAATGCTTAATATACTAAACGCAAAAACACAGCAGAAGAGACTGAAGCCCCTCAGTCATTTGCATGAAAGAAACCTACATGGAGCTTAAGCAGAACCAGGGCTGAGTGCTTATACAGTATGTATCTGGATAGTATTATTTAATTTTGTGTTTCTGGGAGGAAGGAAAGAAAGACGGAAGAAACGTTAAGTGTGAAAATTATTTTCCACTTATAAAAGCAGCCCTGTGTTTTTGAGAATTTATCCTTAAGTTAGGATCCCTTTGTCATGGCATGACTTAGATTTTTAACCAAGAGCAGGCACTGAGAAGTGAGTCAGGATCATCTACCCCAACTTCTGTTTCCATCCTTGTCCTACCTGAGATGAAAATATAGAGCTGAAATAGAGCTGGACGAGGTTGAAAATGGCTCAAGGTGCAATTTGTAATCCATGAGTAACCTGTCCGAATTCAGTGGCTGATTCAAAGAGGTGCATAAACTCACACTTACCTACAGTTAAAGGAACTTTTAGCCCAGATAATGAAAAATCCAGTTTTTATTTGGTAGTATCCAAATCCAGTTTATTTGGCTTGGGATAAATTGTGAGGTCAGCAGTGTTTCTTTGTCTGATCTTCTTTTAGTGAGGCAAGATCCATAAACTTGAACTGTTAAAATCAGAGATCACATATGCTTTTCACCTTTCATTTGTGTCTTAGAATCAGGATCAGAATTATGCAGAGGAAAAGTAATAATTGCACACACAAGTTATAGGTACTTATAAAACCAACAATAGATGTGTTTTTAAAAGGAATTAAGAAAAAAAAATCATTTCAAGATTGAAGCCTGAACACAGTGGAAGGTTCTGACCGTAGTTCACCATAGTTCCAGCAATAACAGGAAGATGTTGAGATCTGACAAGAAGCCAAACTGGGATGAATGAAGAGGTCCCCCAGTAGGTAACCAATGGCAGCCCATGAGGTCTTGCCTTCAGCCTGGGTACTGCAGGCAGGACTTTGGCAGTGTTGCACAGGTGGATCTTGGGAACATTGTCTAGCAGATGTCAGTAGAAATTTTCCATTTGCACTCAATTACTTTCTAACAGAAGTCATTATGCTGGATACATGAACTTCCAGCCCAACAGGGAGGCAGAGCTTACATTCCTCAGGTCAGATGAATTTGCCCCTACCTGACGTTTAAAATCATGTGACTTCAAGGTCAGATGGGGATGTTTGTCTGAACCTGCTTCTGTTATTTGGTGGCATTTATTAATATCAACCATGTTTTTTCTGGTTCACTTCTGATTCTTGCATTCAGTACACAGCTGACACAGATCACACCTTGTGCAGTACTGAGAGGAGGGTTGTAAATGTGTGGCTTTTTTTCATGCTTATGTTTATGCTGTCTCAGTCACGCTCATTCTGGTGTTTTCCATGTTTTACTGTGCTAGGTAATAAGTCAGTTTAAGGAAGTGATTCCCTTTTTCATAGGATCACAGATAAACAGAATGGTTTGGGTTGGAAGGGACCTTAAAGAGTGTTTTCTTCCAATACCTTCCCACAGGCAAGAACATTTTCCAGTAGACTAGATTGGTCAGGACCCCATCCAACCTGGAGCATGTACATAATACAATTTCTCTTCCCTCAAAAGAGCTCAGCTTTTGAGAGCTCAGCTTCCCTCAAAAGGCCCAAAACATGAGGACGCACTAGACCAACTGGGAAGAAAAGCCCTTGGTTGGCAGGGATCTTTTGTGGTACTGGATTTTTCTCCTTTTCCACACCTGCAAGTTGTGTACACTCAACAAATTAAGAAATGGAGTCTGGGATGGGCTCTGAGGAAGCACGGCCCTGTCTAGCCCAAGGAGAAATCTGTTTGCAAGGGTATCTTCCTTTCTGTGTCTTCCTCCAGTGACTTCCAACCAACAGTAATTTGACTATTTTTACTTTTGAGATTGGCTTATTACAAGTCTGAGATACCAAGGCTGGAAGTATCCATCAATGGAGAAGCAACATTTGCTGTCAAAGATAGTGCAGTAAATTAAAAAGGCATCTATCATTTAGAATAGCACCAACATGGGCATTTTCCTTCTCTGAAAATTTTCTTTCTCTGCTGTTCCTCCTGCTCAGTGCCTGCAGTGTGTCTCAGTGCAGAGTCCACAAAAGCACAGGTGATCTCACTGGTCTCAGCAGAATTATTTTTAGTCAGAAGAATCATTTGCAGCAGCAAACTCTGAGCATCGCTTACGAGAAAACCCAGTCATAATTGAAAGGGTGTATGAAATTAAAACTTAAACCAGTAAGCACCACAAGGAAAAAACCAAAGAAATCTAGTTCTGTTTGTGCAATTTATATCTACTTATATCTGGCTATAGTTCTACACATTTTTATTTATATGTCTCCAAGCAGGTAATAATTAAGACAGATGCAGATGCCTATAATACAAACCATTTTTCTTGCTATTGTTTGTGCTGTATGCTCAGGAGCTTTAGTTATGTTTTGAAGAACCAGTGAGTTAAAATTGCAAATACCTACAAATCTGAGCCTGCCTTGAGCAGCCTTTTTGTTTCTGATTCCTGACCTACTTTAGAGGGTTTATTTATTTTTTTTTGCTGAAGGTAGCACCCAGCTTTTCAAAACAAGATGCTGAGCTAGAGGAATATTTCTAAACAATAACTTAGTCTGAGAGCATTCAGTAACTGTAGGCTGTGTAAATTCTGGGAATGAAGGATTATATCCAACTGAGGACCAACAGTTTTGTTTCTCTAGGTAAATACACAGTGACTTCAGCTGGATTGTAGGGGGTGAAATGCAGGCAGTGGAGAAAGAAGGAAAGAATGAGGAGAGGGGTAGGGTCTAAAGTTTATAGATATTGTGTATAGCAGAAGAGAAATTTATTCTTTGAGTGTACCATATTAAAAAAAGAAATTTTTATATATGTTGCAATGTTGCCATGGTTGTATGTCCAGAGAAATCCCACTATGTGAAATTATGTAGAGCAGCTCCCCATCAGTGACTTCCACTTTCACTGAACTTTCTCCCATCACCTGTCCTCTTAAAGCAGCGTGCACATGACTCAGAAGTTAAAATCAATAGAAATAAGGAAAATATAAGTCCTTTAGGCCCACTGACTGCTAATTTCAATGGCAATCCAGCATCTGAGTGCTACAGTGACAGGATTTCAGAGAGACTTTCAGCCATAGTCGTGTAAAATATAGTGCTATTTTAGTTAATCTATAGTGTTCTGAAGAACAGGGCTTTGCATACAACACATTGATATGAATATGTGTTATTTAATTTAATATTTATCATATTATATAGGGAAAATAGACTATCTCCAGCAAAAGCAAAATGCCTGCAGTTCTATAAAGGGGAAAAAATCTAGCAGATTTCCAAATAAAAATTCAAATAGGCTTTAACTTTTACAGCTTTGAGTGCCAATAGGTAGATTAAAAGTTAGCTTGAAAAAATGCCTGAGGGAGCAAACAGTTGCTTAATGAGGATACATGGAATGAAATTAAAATGAAGCCTTAATAAAGATAAATTCAAAATGTAATGTTAGCAAAGTCATATTATTTAAATCACATTCCCATCTATAAAGTGACTACATTTGGTCTATCTGGAAAAACAGAATGAAGAAAACATACACAAACCCTCTAATGATCTCCCAAATCTCAAAGGTTGACTTCAAAATTATGGAATAAGATGTAGCCCACAGAGAATATGAATGGTTACATACAGCGCAGAAAACCTCATTTCAACTTAGGGAATCTTCAAAGCTGTCTTCCCAAAAGGGCTGGATCTGCATGTTTTGGCTAGTGAGAAACAGATTAGTTTTGCTAAATATTAATAAGCCTTTCCTATATGCCTTAATAGTTGTTATATTCTCATGCTGTTTTCCTCAGCAGTGAGAGTGTCTTATTGATCTGACACAGGTATTTCACTGTACACAGTGGCACCGAACACGGAGATGTTAAAAATCAGACCTGCCAGAGCTAAGTTGACAGACTACTGCAGCAGCTTCAGGTACTTCATCAGGCACAGCTCTAATTCAGCTCAGTCTATGACCCCATCGTTTACAATACTGTTTTGGGATGCCCTGGCATATTGTCCATGAGCTTCTTCCATCTGTGTCATAGAATCACAGAATATCCTGAGTTCAAAGGAACCCACCAGGATCACCAAGTCCAGCTCCTGTCCCTGCACAGATACCCCAAAAATGCCACCCTATGCATCCCTGAGAGCATTGTCCAAACACTCCTGGAGCTCTGGCAGCCTCTGGGCTGTGATCATTCCCAGGGGAACCTGCTCTCCCCTTCTGGGGGAAGAATTTTTCCCTGATATCCAACCTAAGCTTCATGCCATCCCCTTGAGTCCTGTCACTGGTTGCCAGAGAGGAGAGATAAGGTGCCTGTTTCTCTGCTGCCCCTCACAGGGAAGCTGCAGGCTGCTCTGAGGCTGTGTAAGGTGGATGGTCAGTGCAGGGTATCGCACTCAGCCCTAATAAAAACAGTGGGTACATACAAGCCTGCCACACCCCATTACATGATGCATCAAAATGTGCTCGGTGTATATGGAAAGAGGAAATGTTGAAGGGAGTTTTTACCCTGCATTCGAAGTGACATTTCTTATATAAGGAGCTGGTTGTAAGATCCAGACAAACCACGGAGAACAATTGGCTGTCTGGTAAAACACTTCTCCCAGAGCTGAGACAGCCGTTACCACAGCAGTGTGCACCGCTCCGAGTCTGATTAGAATTCTGGTGAACAAGCTCCTACAATTACGATTTGATTTTAATTAGTTTAGATATTAACAGAATAGGCCCCAGCAGTCTTTAAATGTCACTGAGTTTCCCAGAAGGCCAAGGGTGTCTCAGCCATCTTTCTTGCTTTGTCCAAAGGGCCTCCGGGAAACCAAGAAAAAGCCAAGAAATATCAAAGCCTCGAGTACACTGTGGTCACCCACACTAATCAGCACTGGGTCTGTCAAGCGTCTCTGTGACTCACATTACCAAACCTTTTAAAAGAAGCACATTTTAATAATTTCCTGAAATTACCCACTAAGGGCATATGTAACATTTAGCACATTATTATATACACTGCACTGAGGTTCATCAATCAATCAAAACAGAGTGTAATGTGCATGTTTAAGCTACATCACAGAAGAGACTGTTGTTGTCGAGAACTTTTCAAAACACATTGGTGCCAGTCTACTGGGGTGGCAATTAATTAGGAAGAAGGTGACCGGTACCATTGTGCACAGGGAAAATATTGCCAGGTTGACTCCAAGTGTGAAGCAGCTTTTTTTCTTAGCTGAAGCAGTTGATTTGCTTTTGTGAAGCTCAGAGACTGAAGGGTCCTTGAGGAATCTGAAGGCCCTGACTGTTGTTCAAGTCAGTCCTTTAGTTTTAAGAAGAAAAAGAACTGTAGAGCTAAAAAAGTTAGAGCATAACTCTGTGGAGGGAATTTAGTAGACAAAATACTGTGCCAAATATTATTTTTTTCATGATGCAATTAAAATAAGTTTCTAGACTTTAAAATGGCCCCAGTAGATTATTGATCTAAGGCTCAAGAAAACTAAGTGAGACTCAGCTCCAAACTTAGCTGTCTGAAAGTACACTGAGGTCAAAACTCTCCTTATTATGGGATTTCCAACTCCTGTAAGTGTTCAAAGCCAGATTGGACAGGACTCTGAGCAACCTGATCTAGTAGGTGGCATCCCTGCTCATGGCGGGAAGATTGGAATTAGGTGATCTTTAAGGTCCCTTCCAACCCATGACTTTCTGTGATTATGTGATTTTATTATAGTAGATTCTGGCTTATATTAGATGTCTAAACAAAGGAAATTGTGCCCTTTGACTGTGCTAGAATATTGAAGACTTTGGCTTGAAGCTGTCAGGTATGAAACAGGAGATGGATCAAATCTGCTCCCTTCTGGACAGGCATCTAAAGGCAAGACACTGTACAGCACTGAAAATTACTGGGCTAAAGGAATTTAGCTGATATCATAATGTCCAGCCTCTTCACTACTACACGGTGTGTAACAATAATAAACTTGGAGATATTATCTGTGGTGTCTAGGACACAAATTCCCCAAGCACTTAATTTTTATCCACTCACTCTACACGTCTTTTAAGAGCCTGCAAGTCAGTGGACTATGAGCCACCTGTCAAATCAAGATTACTGAGACATACTAAATTCTGTAGACAATAACATGCCAAGGAATAAGACACTAATATAATCTCTGGCCATCAAAATGATCAAGTGGAAGTAAGAGTTGACTTGACGTGAGTTTGAGATAAAACTCTCAGCGCCAGCTCCTTACCTGAATTGTTAGCAGGAGCAAAGCTGTGAGATAACAAACAGAAATTCTTCTGAGGCATCTCCCATGTCGAGATGACAGAAACTACATAAATACCATAAGGAAAAAAGATTTTAAAATATTCTCTGTGGTGGTGAAGTTGTTCCTGTCTAGAGTCCCTCTTTTCTTTGGACCTGAAGCCAAGGTCTTTGGACCTGAAGTAATGTTCACACTGAATTACACTTCCATCTGGATCTCCATGGGGCTCAGTGTGGGGCTCCCTATGATTTCAACAGTACAGCCATCTTCTGAATGAATTCTCCTTTATTTCAGTCAAAAGTGTTCACCATCAGAATGGTGCTTTCTTGGCATGCAACCAAGAAATGCTTCATGTGTGCAACAGAAAAGCATGCAGAACTCTTTAAGGCTGCAAAGCCTCCTAGAATTTGTTGGAATACTATGCAAGGATGGAAGTCAACCCTGAAGCATTTTGGTGCTCCGTGAGGTGTCCCATGGCTGTGGAATGTCATGTGCTACCCCCAAGACATGCTGAGGCTCTGTCTGGAAGATTTCCTGTTGGTACAGACCGCAGCTGTGAAAGAGAACACCCCAGCAGTAAAGCAGGAGGGATGATAAACTGCTGAGTATGTGGGATCATTCTTTTACCTGTTTTTATTTAGCATCCATGCTAAACGAACTATAAAGGGATGCTGATTGGTTTTAAAGAGCAGAATGCACTCAGGCAGTGCTGGTTTGGCAGCTAGCAAACACCTAGGAATGTTTAAACAGGGCAGGAGAGGAATGTCTGTCTGGAATTGCAACAGGAGATAGTGAAGAAGGGCATTACAGGCCAATTACTCTTGACACGAGGAATTTTGCAGAATTTAATTGACTATTAATTAACACAAACTTCTGATTACTGAAGAAAAACTTACGGAGATGTCTTCTCTCTCTCTCCCTTACTCAATCTGAACTTCAGTCAACACCTCTTCTCCACTCTTCCTACTTTCATACTTTTTTGTGTGTATGTGTGTGTTACACTTAAGCCATTGCCATTCTGCTGATGTGCTGGGTGGCTGTGAGAGATGACATTTTGTTAATGGCTGAAACACTGCTAAAATCATTGGAGGACTTTTACCCACTATAACGAACTGCAAAGAAGAAGCTATTCATCTGCGCCCACCCACCGAAACCCACCCTTCCCCAAATATGCCTACTAATGGAATTTGGGCTGTGACTGGAACTTGGGATAAAACAAAGGGGCTACTTGTCCAATCCCAGGAGAAGAATGCATCCATAAATTATGCCAGAAGAGAGACTGGAAGCTGATGGCTCAAACATTCAGGGGGAAGCTGCTGACGTGCAAAGAACTACCGAAGCACAGCACACCAGCTCAGGCTATGAGATAAGGAAAGAGATAAACCCTGGAGGCAGGTCCTGCCTCTCTGTCTTTACTCAAGCTGTGATAATTCCCCTGCCGGTGAAGTACCGCGTTCAGTGTGCTGATGGGCCATCATGGGCCGTGACTGGCTCAGCTGGGCTGGTGTAATAGGCAGCTGGATTGTCTTAAAAGGTGTCAAAATCTCTCAAAGTGTCCTCTGTTCTGCAGCATTACGTCATCCAGCTGAAATTCCCTGTCTCACAGGAGGTACCTGGGCATTCCCACCTGAACCTGAGTGAATATAAACCTAAGAGATGTTGGATTCTGGGCTTTCACGCACCACCCGATGGATCCAGTCTGCAACCACCACTTTGACCCAGCCTGTGACCATTTGAACCAACAGACATCAAAATTGCAACAACCAAGCCTTGTCATGAGGCCTAAGGGTGGTGAGATCTTTCTACTCTTATCCTTTCCTTCTCTTTCTTATAAATTTTCACAGGTGATATTTTTATGCTTTTGTATTGTCATGTGACTATAGATAGCAGCAACCAAAATGTCTTTATACCTATTTTCCTGTGCAACCAAACTGTTCTACAACAAAAACTACATGTGTGTGTCATCTTTATACCTATTTTCCTGTGCAACCAAAAACTGTTCTACAACAAAAACTACATGTGTGTGTTTAGAAACATTGATCACTCAGTGTTGTTTCACTGTATTAACAAGAGCCTGGGTTACCCTTGCCTCCTATGACAGGTTGGAAGAGTGCTCAGAAGGTTGGGCTCATGTTTGTAGCAGAGTCTGGCTCTTTGCTTCTTACTCCTTCAGTGTGGTTCTGCTGTCCCTATGGGGTGGTTCAGCCCTAGTGTGCAATGAAACAGGAGATCTGTGTGCTGTTCTCTCTACCCTGAAGCTGTTTCTCAACCCTATGTCACCAATAAAATCATTAAGGTTGGAAAAGACCTCCAAGAACATCAAATCCAGTTGTTGACAACCACCATGTTTACCATTAAACCGCGTCCTCACGTGCTATATCCATGTGTTTTTTGAACATTTCCAGGGATGGTGAATCCATCACTTCCCTGGGCTGTCTGTTCCAAAGCTTTACTTACCATGAAGAAAAAATTCTAATATCTAATCTAAAGTTCCCCTGGTGGAACTTGAAGTCATTTCATGGCACTCTGTCACTTGTCACCTGGGAGAAGAATACTCCAAGCCTGGTTCTGATAAAGCTCTGTAGTGTGTGAAGTTTAGCTGGGACTGTGCACGTGTCTGTGCTTTCACATGTTCATCTGTTTCTCCCTAATGACTTATTAGCATATTTGTCATTGTCATCAACTCTTCCAATGACATCAGATCCCAAGGAATGTTACAGGCTAGCTCAGTAAAGGAGAAAAAATATTTTCTTGTGATTCCATAGCGAGACAGGTGCAGTATAAACTCAACAGGTGTTTATTAGAGAATCACTGTAGAAGGGGCACTGTGTAGCTCAGGAGTGGGAAAATCTCAGTGCTTGCAGTTTATTAGAGGTCAGAAAGCCCAAACTCATCACTTCAAACACTAACAAACCGAGCTTCATTATTTCCACTGTTTTGGAAAGTAGTAGTTGGTGCAGAGGGTGACCTTCTCCAGGGTCAGATTCAGTATCACAGAGTCACAGAATGGTTTGAATTGTAAAGAACCTTAAAGACCACCTTGTTCCAACCTCCTCCCATGGGCAGGGACACCTTCCACTAGACCAGGCTGCTCCAAGACCCATCTAACCTGGCCTTGAACCCTCTCAGGGATGGGGCAGCCACAGCTTCTCCGGGCAGCCTGTGCCAGAGCCTCACCACCCTTCTGTGGCAGTGTTGCTCTGAGTAAACTGAGAGGAGATATTTTTCTTTTGACTATTTCCTCTTGTATTTTAAGTGAATTTTTTTTTTCTATTTCATGTGGAAATACCTTGGATTTAACTGCTATTCCACCACAAAACTGATGAATTAGTTATATCAGGTTTATATACCTACATTTAATGGTCTAGATTTTGACTTGTTCTTACAGCCTCAGCTTTACTTACTTTTGATTTATGAATGGAAAATGATGGCAGAAGATAATTAACCTGAACCACACAAGAACTGTGGTTCTTTATACCAAATCCTCTGGCCTGCATCCTTGTACTTGCTCAGGGCTTCCTATTTGTTTACACGCATAGGCTGGATTCTGGCTTGAGGCATCACATGGCTGATCAAGGACTGTGAAGAGATTTTTGTATCCTTTTGATTAGCTCAGGCAGGTGGTGCATGAGAGTTGCTTCTGCCTTCCAGTACTCCCTGTACTTTGTTCTCCTTTCTGTGTATTCATGAAGCAGGATTCTCCGGACCTCAGGATTTAGGAGGATGCTGCCAGCCATCCAGCACCCACATCTATGTTATAAAACAACTGGAAAATGCAAAGGTAAAGCAGCTTCAGCTCCTCACCAGTTTTCCCCAAGTTATTTCCTCTCTTATTCCTTGCCTACTCTGAGCTCAGGGAATAGACAGCCCAAGTTCTGAACAGAGTAGGGAATAAAAAGGCTGTTTGGATCTGTCTTTTCCCAGGGTTGAGATGACACCTATGTCCATCCAGGAACAAACTGTATTCACATGGCACCATTTAGTCACACAGATGCCACCAAAATCCTGTTATTATCTATGTT
>NW_008240221.1:15468665-15492160 GCF_000691975.1 Corvus brachyrhynchos
CAGTTTTCAGCACAAGTCTTTCTTCTCTTGTTTCAGTCATGCTCAGCTTTTGTCTAAGTGAAGCTATTTCATAGAGGATAAGCAACTGAGAAATGTTACATTAAAGAGGCTATCATTGGCAGTGTTTTATATTTAATTACAGCTTTGATTCCTGTTTGAGAATAGCTATAAGGCATCTATTGTTTACAGTCACCTCTGTCTCATTAACAGCAGGAAAACTTCCTCTTTCTTATTTTTTTTCCATTAGCATTGTTTGCCACTGTGAAACAAACAGTGGATCAAGTCTGACAATTCTGAAAGTCTGATGTATAACAGATATGAATTTTTAAGGGATCATTCATACTGTTTATTTTTTAAGGGAGAAGTTGGATATATATTTAACCAGAATTTACTTTACAAAGGAACAATTTCTTATCAAGAAATTAACAAATTTTTCCATCCCCCTGGACAGAAGCTAAAAATACCACTCATCCAGACAATATAGAAACCAGAAAACTTGCCCCCTATATGACAGACACTTTATTTATTCAACAGAGAACACATCAATTATGTATAGCAGTTATACTTATGTCAACTATTTTGTTGCACAGGAAGATTTATACAAGGGTGGGCGGACAATGGGAAAGTGTGAAAACAAAGAAAATAAATAGTTTCCTGGAAAAGGTTGAAAGATAGGCAATCATTCCATTTTGGTACATATAAGCACAATAAAAAAGATACAAAGAGTTTAAGGACTAACACAACTGTGAGAAATATGTACGTTTAAGAGGGCAATGACTCACAGCTGCAGAATCATTACCACAGATAATGAAGCATCTGAAAATGTCCCTCTGAATATTTTCTGCATAGAATGAGACATTTATCTTTATTTTACAAAAGGGATACAGTCAGCTATAAGCATTCATAACTGCAACTGTAAACACCTAATTAGAAACTGTGACAATGAGTTAAACAGTAAGAAACCACATCTGTTCCTCAAATTATTGTTTGCTGAGAGTTCTCCCCTTCTGTACATGGCTAAACAAAAAGGTCCAGGGCTCCTTCTCTGTCTGTAAGACCAGCTGGGAGGAGACAGCTTGTATCCATATGCTTAGAGACGTCCTCCTGAAAACAGAGTGGCTGCATCCCACCTGCTGCTTGGAAATGGCTCTTGTATTGTGTGAACCCCTGAGCAGTGTGCAGACTCTGTCTGCCTGGGTGCTGCTTAACAAGGACCAGAGCCATGGCTGGGAGCACTTAGGAGAGTCAGAATAATCACAGGATGGTACCCAGCTCCTTTCTTGTGTTATTGACTGGTGGATAAATAGGTCCTGGGAAGTAAGAAATGGATGGAAGGATCAGTTGAGAAAGAGCTGTTTATTTGTACAGGGAGCTGAGGAAGTCACTGCAGTAACATGAATCTCTCTAAGCAGATAAGGGAGAGACAATGGGGTCACCAGATACCCCAGAGTGAACACTAGAGCCCTGAGATACATTTTAGACTATAGACATAGAATCATGGAATCATAAAATGGATTGGTTTGGAAGGGACCTTAAAGTTCATCTTGCTCCAAGCCCTGTTCAACCTACCTTGGACATTTCCAGGGATGGAGCAGCCACAGCTTCTCTGGGCAACCTGTGCCAGGGCTTCACCACCCTCACAGGGCAGAATTTCTTCCTAACATCTAGTTTAAGTCTACCATCTTTTAGCTTAAAGCCTTTTCCCTATGTCCTGTCACTACATACCCGTGCAAAAAGTCCCTCTCCATCTTTCTTGTAGGCCTCCTGTAGGTACTGGAATGTTCTCTAAGGTCTCCCTGGAGCCTTCTCTTCTCCAGGCTGAACAGCCCCAGCTCTCCCAGCCTGGCTCCAGAGCAGAAGGGCTCTATCCTTTTGATCTTCTTCAACACCCTGTTGTGTCCAAAAGCTTAGAAATAGGTTATGTAATCTTTTCTTCTCCCCTTTCTCAAGCCAACATGTTGAGAAGTATGTTGTTTATATCCCAACATCATGGAATGAGAATTGGAGATTAATCATGGCATGAACCCTTATTCTAGACTATAAAACTTGGTGGATTCAATCTGTCCTCTCCAGTGATCTTTGCCACATGACATCATTGGTGGCTGGAAAATGCTCCTTCCAGCCTGTTCCCCTTTCTGGACCTGCAAAACCAGTGAGCTGAAAAATGCCTTTCTTTTGTCCTCACTTTTCTTCTCCTATATTGTTCTTGTTTTCTCAGCCCCATCTTTCAGCACACTGTACTATGAATATTATAGGTATATTAAGAGTCAACGAGTGTATTTATGTAAGTTATAAAGATTCCTGCTCATCCAAAGCAGCAGGCATGGGAACCTCATAGTGATTTTCCTTCTTTTCTTGTGCAGAAGTAGGAGTTTGACTGACTCACACCTTTATCAGAATTCAGTCGTCATGTGTCTCTGTGTTTCCTTAAGGGACCTTTAGCTATCCCTTTCCTTTGGATGTCTATTAAGAGTGTTCTTCCCGGGTCTCTCTCTGTGAAAATTGTGTTTGTGGGTTGCATTACTCTATTTCACAGCTACAAGAGCAGCAGTCCCAGGTACCCACAAATAAAAGGAAAACCAAGAAATGTTAAACTGCTCTTCTCTGTGCCTCAGTTAGACCTTTCCTTGCAAAGGGGCAATGGGAATACTTATTTTTCCAGTGTTACACTGTCAGAAGGAGTACTCAGGCAGCACGCAATGTTGTTGCTGCTTGTAAAAGCCTTTATCCAGATATGAGGGTTGTGGGGTTTTCTTCCTTTCTTCTTTTCTTCTTCTTTTCTATTTTTTTTTTTTCATTTTGTATTTAGGATCTTATTATTCTTTGCTATTGTGCAACAAAGCCCCACAAAGAATTACAGCCATAATCGTCTGAAGCAGTAAAAGTATCCAGATAGCATGGCATGCTAAGTAAGGCAGGATAAATCCAGCAGGGTTGAGTTAACAAAGGGCTCAGTGGATTAGGTTCGAAGCTTGGTTCTCAGGGGTTGGAAAGTGAACAAACACCTGGCACCTTCTTTGGAAACTGAAAAAAGAAAAGAACAAATGAAAGGGAAATATAACCTTCTGTCTCAATGCTCCCTTCTCCATATCACACCTCCTACTTCACAGGCTAATTGGCTTCCCTGAAAACTTTCTTAAAGCAGTTCCCCTTTGTATATCTTCATCCCACACAGAAACATTTTTTTTTGCTTTCAGGATGGATTGGGAGGAGGGTGATGAAGAATCTATAAAGGCAATGCAGTTCATGGAAGACTGTCCTGCAGCTACTCAGCCACACAGGCAATTTCCCTTGGTCATTATTGGTCTTTCAAGTCATGGTGGTATCAATAAATGGAGGAAAAAATTACTTCCAACCTTTGCTGTGTTGAGTTTGAACTCGGAGACTGCAGAGATTTTCAGTGGTGTGAGAACTATGCCAGCAAATACTACAAGAAAATATATTAAACTGATCCTTCTGTTGAAGGAATGAAGAAGGCACTGTCCATCAGTATCACTCTAGGGAAAAAGGCAGGGAGGCTCAATTGACATGTGTCACTCCACCATTTTGACAATTTTTGGTATTTCTGCTGAAATTATATTAAATTTCTCAGGTGGGATTAGGAACAGTTATTTCAAAATTTGACAAAGTGCGTCAAAGTTTTTCCAACTGTGTTTTTAGTGTGGGGATGGTAAAGACACACACACACATAAAAAAGGGGTTTCTTGCTTTGTGGATAGAAATAAGTCCTTTCTGACTGAATGTGTTCTTCCCGAAGTGACAAACCTGACCTGGGTAGCAGAGAAGACACAAGAAAGCTCAGCTGTAGCTAGCTGGTGATACCTGAGCCCATGGGCTTTGCACACCCTTTCCCCTTTCTTTTTCCTCTCCTGGGAGGGACCTCTCTGTCACAAGTTGTTGGAACCCAGAGTTCAGAGAATTTCAGTCTTTCAGTGCTGACAGGCAATGGTCCTCAGAAGCACACTGCATTTGACCTGAGGCCTTGGGGAAAGCTTCCCAAATTCTGTGATAGCTCTGAGATTGTTGCTGTGTAATTAAAGTTATATCACTGGGTGGACTATGTAGAGATGTAGAAAATTTAGGTTTATGAGATATAGCAATATATATGTAACAAAATGGAGGATTTTGGGTGTAGGTTAGTTCTTCTTCTTTCCTCCTTCTTCTTCACAAATCTTGGTGGTCTGGTATTGGTTCAAAAAGCCCACAATGTGGAACATGAATGATTACTTACTGGATTATAAGTAAATAAATTAGTTGGCATTCCATAATTGGATAGATTGGGCTTTAAAAGACCTTGAAAGGTAGAACCTTCACCTTGTTAACTTAGAGGCACATTCTGTGCAGCTGTACTATAGATAATAAATAATAAACATCTGATTACAAGAAATCTGCATCTCCTGTGTCTTAGTACAAACTCTGAGTAAAAGAACTCATGAAACAGAGGCAAAGAAGAAAGGAAATGAAACAAGAAAAATTAATAACACGTTTCAAATTGCCCATCAGACCTGTAGAGGAAGCATCATTTTCTACAAAACTTTTAATTTATTTTAAGCATTTCAACATATTTATTCCAATTTAAAAAAAACAAGTCCTCCTCCATTGTAAGAATCATTAAGGGTGTCAGAACAGGTAAAACCAGAATAAGTGGGATTTCAAAAGGAAAATAGCCTTCTTTTCCCTCAGAGCATACATAAAAACCAAGGAATTCTCCATCCAGACTTAGTTCCTTTTCTTCTGCTCTTTGAGGTAGTTCACCATGGACTTGGGAAAACACATTCCCAGAGTTCCTAATCTTCTTTCATCGATGAGGATGTCCAAGCTCACAGTGCTTTGCTTACTCACAGTGCTGCCAGTAAAGATCTGGAAGATTAACCCAATTCTGAAGTTGAAGACTGCCTATTACAAATCCCTCTCAAAGGATACAGGAGATATTTGAGACAAAATTTTGTTAGTGGGAAGAGCAGCAAAACTTAAATGAACAAAGCCAGACAGTAATTCCACCTTTAATTCAACTGCTACTTATAAATCTCCTCTGATTAAAGATAATTCCAGCATTTTAAAGATCAAAGTCTTACTGGCTGCTTGATTGCTTTTTAAATTCTGATTTTATATTCTACTAAACTATACACCATGAAAAAATAAAGGAAAAATCACTTGTACCACACTGAGGGATCCTACTTCATTTAATGGTTGGGGATTGCCTTTAGATTTCTTCTGTTACAAAGATCTTTCTCATGTCACCAATGACAGAAGACATAGTTTTCAATCAAAGATTTGCATAATAAAAAATTTTTGAGGGAGTCATACTGTGAGACGTGTTTTGGGGTGCTTTGTATAATTTGAGATAATTTAAAGAGATGCTTACAAGCCCCTGAAAATGAGGACCTATTGAGATGTCACATCAGAAAACTTCACCTATATTTGAAAATTTCATCTGTGTTTATTTTGAGGGGCGTTTTTGGAAAAAAATAAACTGATTCCAGAACTTTGCCATACCATTTTCATTACCCTGCTGTACAATGCTGTGAATATTTTCAAGGTTTTCCCTTTTCCTTTACCGCAAAAGTTTTAGGAAGTTTATATAAATTAATAAAATCCTAGGCTCTATGAAGCCAATCTTGCTTTGAACAGGCTTTTATTGATCTTTCAGGTAAATCTACTGTGAATGTTATGAGCCAAACCCAGATCACCAGCTTCAAACAGAATTGGCGGTACCTGTAGAGAGTTTTCCCTGGCAGACAAGCTTTCACTAAAGCCAGCAGAGCAGAGGTGAGGATAAAAAACTTGCTTAATTAACATTTCAGATGTATTGCAGGTTGAGTGATTTAAGGTAGCTTAAACTATCCCAGTTGTCTTGTGGAGGATGGCATTTTTATAGGATGGAGAACTCAGTCATACACTAATAATCAGGTATGTTAAAATGAGAAGGATTTCACTCACCTATGCTTCTTTTGGTTTTGTTTGCCTCATTAGGAGGCTACAGCTTCTTTTCCCCAGTTTCCGGAGGCTGGAATAGTTGGGAAGTTTTAGAAGGTTTCTATAATTTGCTAGGACTTTTTTTTTGTTACTGTGAGAGAGGGAAAGAAAGTCTCCTGTCTGCTGTTTCGTGAGACACTGTTGCAATCACAGAATTAAGGTTGGAAAAGCCCTCTAAGACCATTGAATCCAACTGGTCTCCCAGCACAGGCAAGTCCAACACTAAACCATGTCCCCAAGTGTCACATTGCACTTTTTTTGAACACTGGTCCCTAAAGTCTTCATCCAAAATACCCTGAAGTGAACTGAAAGCATTGTTCTGAAAGCCTTAAGCTTTCAGACCAAATCTTGGAAGGACAAACTGGAAAATCAAGTTCTTCAGTGCTTCCTTATTTTCTTTTTTTTTCTTTTTTGTTTTTCTTTCTCTTTTCTTTTTCTTTCCTCCTTGGTTTGTTGTTTTGGTTTGGTTTTTTTTGCTAAATGGCAAAGGGGATTCAATGGGACAGATTCATAACCGGTACCCACCGTGGGGATGACAGCTCTTGAATGAGACTACTGAAAGCTGATTATTTGATGTACAGCTGAGTCATCTACAAGTGCTGTCTTCTGCCACTCAGAGTATTAAGAGAAGGATTTTTAATGTGTTAATCTGAAAAGCAAATCAATCTTGCTATGTATTTTATGAATATGTATTTGTGACAGGGCCCACAGTATCTCAGCATTCTCCCTGTAAAATATATTGCAGTAATGAAGTCCAAATAGACTCATGGAAAGGGTTTTTTTCACAATTCTGGGCTCAAAACTCCAGAAAATGAAAGGTTTAGTTAGAATGTCAGCAGGTGACAGAGATTTGTGGGCTATCACAATATCACTGGGATTCATGGAGGTTCACCTGAATGCTCAGCAAATTTTCCAAATCCAATTAACCAAAGGCACCATTTCCTATGTAATAAAAATGATGAGTGTCCTAAAAACTCTTTCACAGCTTGAACTATCAGTTAAACTAAGGATGAGTGAGCCAGCTTGGCTATAAAGAAAAATAAATGGCCATGCTTGCCATTTCCACTGTACTCGCTTCATCCCATGCTGGAAGCGTAGTTGAGCAATTTCTATTATTGTTCAACAATTGCATTGGAGCAATTGGTACCTGAAATTTATGTTCATAGTGACAGAGGAATATGAAATATCCATAGTGTAAATGAGAACTAAAATAGTCTGAAACAAACAGGTCTGAAGAGGTGCAAGAATTTGTTTAACAAATGTGTGTGGTTACACAAAGTGTAATTTATTTCCTTGTGGGGTGTGTGTGTGTGTGTGTGTGTGTACATGTAAATCTACTCATTATTACCCAGTACCAACAATGGTCATTCAACAGCAAATTTTCATTATAGTAGAGGAGGAGACAGTTTTTTTGATTCAAGTTATTGCAACATAAACTGTCCAGAAGTTGAGAGGAGAAGGAATGGCAAAGAAGCACAAGGTTGTCTGCAAAAAAAAGGGGAGCCACACTGTTTTTCTAGTCTAATTTTAGGGTGAATTGGGAAGTACTGAATAAGCAGAAAGACCAGAGTAAAGCAAGAGAAGGATGGAAGATGTGATGAGCACCCAGCAAAGAAGAAAGAAGTAAAAGGGACATTGCCTGCTACCTGCATGTGAAGCTAGAAGAGAGGTTCCATCTCTCCAGAGGGAAAAACAGACACAAAAGTCAAGGGAAACTCTTTTATTTTGTTTAGAAATAACACTGATGCTTCTAAAGTGTATGCATTGTCTCCTTCCTTTACCACAAAAGCAAGGTAGGGAATGCGCTCCATGACAAACTTACTGAGTTTCTCAAGGAGTGTTTCAGAGCAGAAGATTTCCTGTAAAGCAGGAAAAATAAATTGTCTTGTGTATCTCAGGAAATCTTTGAAGTAAAGGGCGGAGAGACCTAGAAAAAAAAAAAGCTGCCTCTTTAGTTTGAGGCAACAACCAACCAGGACTCCTGAAACACTGTCTCTCATTGTGTGACAGGAACCTTGACAGCAAAAATGAGGTTTCTACACAAGTTCTGAGGAGGAAGTTAAATGACAGGAAAAGACTGGTTTTGTAAAGTCTGACACTCTTGATTCTGAATTTTGGTAATTATGACAAAGATGCACAGAAATAAAATTATGTTCCTGCAGCAAACTCAGCTGTGAGCTGTCAGCTGTGCACCAGTAATGAGAAAGATGTGTTTTAACACTGCTGTGTCTGTGTGTGATGTGAGGAAGAGTGAAGATCCAGTATTTTTAATGTTGTTTCCCATGGTGGTATTCCTCAGTGACAATGTCAAGGAGCCACTGAAAAACAGGAATCATCTTGGATTCACCTCTGCATTAAAGAATAGGAATGTACTTGGGGAGTGGCAGGGGTATAACCCAGACTGAATATGCGAAATGTTGCAGCTGAAAGGTAAGATAGTGTATCAAATGCAGATTTCATAAAGATGTCAGTCTTCCTTTGACTTACACAATATCCTGTTTTAGACAAAAAATCAGTGACAATCAGATTTGTAATAGAAGTATGACTGGTAACACTGTGATTTGGAGGGTGACAATGGTGTTAATGTGATCAAGGAAGTATCAGAAATTAAAACATCTGAGTTAAAAAATGCTCAACAAACTGACCAAAACTAACACAAGAGAGGTTGTGGATTCCCCATCCCTGGAAGTGTTCAAGACCAGGTTGGATGTGTCCTGGAGCAACCTGGTCTAGTGGAAGGTGTCCCTGCCCATGGGAGGGGATTGGTGTGAGATGATCTTTAAGGCTCCTTCCAACCCCGGCCATTCTGTGTTTCTATGGTTCTATGAAATAAAACATGACAAAACAGAACAGAACAAAGCAAATCAAATAGAATAGAAATAATAAAAAAGAAACTAACCTTCTCAAGACAGAGGAATCAAACAGAATGAAAGGGAAAAAATTCAGTTTCCCAAGTAATCACTGGTTTTATTAAGTATCAAAAGCCACAGACTGCTGTAAAAAAGGTCTTTCTTTTCTATAAGAGCCATGGCGTAAAAGGCCACAGGTTCAGAATGTTTCCTTCGCAGAAATCACTAGCAGGATTAGGGCCCAGTCTCATCAGCTTCAGAAAAATATCTAGTTCTATAGAGACACTGCAAATGTGACAAAAGAAAGGATCTCTTGGTGCCACTTTTAACAGTAAATGACACTATTATACTTCAAGATAGACACGAGGCCCCAAGTCAACCTTATTTCAGAGATGAATTACTAAGAAGAGTGCTACAAACCTGTCTTCCTCTAAACAGAAATTAAGGTGACAGGATACTCGTGGGACTGAGGCAAGTTGAAAGGAACTGTGTTGCAACACTAAAGTTAAAGCTGACTCTTTTAATTTCACTTTTTTGCGTTACAAAGAAAAAGAAGAAGGAAAAAAAGCCAAAACAAAAAAACCCTGAAATGTTGAACTGAGTCTGTTTAAATAAGTATATATTTGAAAACCCTCCTCCAAACCAGACTACTGCAAAAACATGATATACTGGAAAAGGAGATTTAATCATTAGTCCATGCTCTAAGCAGCTTGTCAACATCTCAGGAGAAAAAGATATAAGGCCCCAAATTCACATATTCAGGAGAGAACCTTTTGAAAATCAGCCATTTGAAACTGCCAACAAACTGAAGACAAAAATGAGATTTGATAGAGGTGACAGAGCCTACAGCATCAGATTAGCTCTTTGTTTGTCACAGTGAGCAAAGGATGTAGCGTTCAGTCTGACAGACTCACTCGTGACCTTTATTCTGCCAAGCCAAATGAGAGGGAGGACGGAGAATGCAATTTTGCATCCTGGAACTGTTGCTTGAGAAGCTTGTAAACAGTGATTTGAATAGAAAATGAAAAATCTGAGCACTGAGACTTCATACTGAGCTGTCACTTCTCCGCTTCACCATTTGCCATGTGTTGTGTTTAGACAGAGGTTCAGTTGTCAGCTCACGGAGGAACGTTCAGACGGCAAAAAGCCCACCACATCTGGATGACTCTTCAGGAGGATCTTGTGGCTGGATAACACTATAGGAATCCTCAGTTCTCTTCCCTCCTCACTCTCTCCCTCCTACTTTCTGAAACTACAGTGGAAGGTGTGTTGTTGAAAATTACACCACTTGGTACATGCAGGATTGTCATGGCAGGAGGTGAGAGAATACTGGGTGGGTGGAAAAGTCCTGTTTCATGATGGATATCAAGTTGTGGATGCCCAGTCACTAAAAGCGTTCAAGGCCAGGCTGGATGGGATTCTGAGCAACCTGTTTTAGCAGAAGTTGACCCTGTCCATGGCAGAGGGGTTGGAAATAGATGATCTTGAAGGCCCCTTCCAACCCAAACCAATCTATGATTCTATGACCCCCTGTTATTTGCAGGGGGACATCCCCTCTTCGTCAGAAGCAGAAGGTGCCACCTCCAAAAGCATTTCAGAAATTATTGTAGCTAATGGTATTAATTTCTGAGCCGTTTCATCTCTGAGACTGGCGTAATGAGATAGAATAGAACTAATATTCTCCCAAAAGGATGGTAAATACAAATCTCCAATCACTGTATCAGGAAACTCTCTCTTTATCCAGGATACCAAGCATCGTATTTCTTGTAGAAATGCTGGTAAGGGGTGGTTTCGAGCTAAGTTTGCCTCTGGTTGGGAAGGAACTGCACCCATAATTTGTTTCGTGGTCTGGTTTTGGACAGCTTACCTTGTTTTTGATAGATGTTATGGGCTCGCGAAATCCCAGTCCGAGTTCCGTCCAGTTCCGTCCGTGCCTGATGCTAATCCACACAGTAATTCCAATGACAGAATCACATTATCTTAGAAGCATCGTGCTCCTTCTCCACAAGTCACACCAATGAGAAGAAATAGAGAGATTAAGGGACAAAAAAAAAGGAGAAGCAATTCCAAGATGCAGAACATTTCTGCTCAGTTCATTCCTTTCTTATATCTCAAAGTACTTACATCTTTCCCACGGTCTCTTATTCGGGGTTTTTTATGCATAATATTTATTACTTCAGTCATTTCTTTTCTGATATTTCCTTTCTTGTTTGTGTCTTCCTCTCAGTGAGGACAGACCAAGCCAGTCTCAAGCAAGACCTTGTCCTTGGAATAGCCTCTGAAGTGTTCTGCTGTCTCTTACACAGCGACATATGTTTTTCCATTTGATTCCAAATGATTTAGACAAATCTCAAGTTTCTCACATCTTCACCAAAAACTTACAGGACCAATATGCTTTGCTTTAGATGTTTCTTTTCTTTGTAGTGTTAAGAAAAGAAAACTGAAGCTTTTTGATATCAATCAGATGCAAATTCTGTCAACTCACTGAAAATATTTTGAGCATATTTATTTATATGTAGACACTACTAAGATTTTCAAATGTTTTATGGCCAGTCTGTCTTTGTTCTTATTTAAGATTTGAAAACCATATTATCTAAACTTCTTCCAGTGGATATGTCTATTTTCACTGAATTATATAAGTTTTATGGCAGATGTGAGTATGGGAAAAGCTCAGTTGCATTTGTCTGCACCATAACAAACAATTCAGTGCAGGTTTAACTGAGCTAATGATGTCTACTGCAATGGAGAGTGATAATATGGGGTCCAGTTCTGGGCCTGTCAATTCAGGAAAGACATTGAGGGGCTGGAGCATGTCCAGGCAAGGGAATGGAGCTGGGGAAGGGGCTGGAGCACCAGGAGCTGCTGAGGGAGCTGGGAAAGGGGCTCAGCCTGGAGAAAAGAAAGCTCAGAGGGGACCTTCTGTCCCTCTCCAGCTCCCTGACAGGAGGGTGCAGCCAGGTGGGGGTTGGGCTCTGCTGCCAAGGAAGAAGGGACAGGACCATAGGAAATGGCCTCTTGTTGTGCCAGGAGAGGTTCAAGTTGTGCCAGAGAGGTTCAAGTTGGACATCAGGAAGAATTTCATTATAGAAAGGGTTGTCAGCCATTGGAAGGGGCTGCCCAGGGAGGTGGTGGAGTCCCCATCCCTGGAGGTGTTCAAGAAATGACTGGACGTGGCAATCAGTGCTCTGGTCTGGTTGACTGGCAGTGTTGGGTCAAAGATTGGACACGATAAACTTAGAAGTCTTCTCTAAAAGTAATGATTTTGTGGTTCTATGAATACTGTCATCCTGATATTGCAAGAGAAAACACAGTTTGAAAAAATCTACCCAGAATTAAATATTTGGGTGCTTAGCCTGTGCAACAGTGCTTTGATGCAATAGTACTGCTAACAATATGCAAAATGGCATGGGAATATGAACTTGGTTTTTGATCACGTCATGATGCACATCTCTGGCAAAGCCTGCCTTACCTCCCTGAAGTCAATCCTTGATTTAAGAATGTCACAGAATGAAATCCTGGATCTGAATATCCTTTAATTTTTATTGTTTAGGCCAAATGACAACTCCATAATAGGTCCTCATCTCAGAATCTGTTACCTGTCTAGGTTCAGACCAATAACCTGGGGGCAAAAGGCTTCATCCTATTACTACTGTCTACATTCATTATTTGGCAGAAGTTTTGAGATGCTGCCTGGTTGAATATGCACCAGAAAGGCCAATAATATTACTGAGACATTCCTTTTGATGCCCTCAGTCTCTTTGCATCCTCGTTGCCCTGATACCCTGCAGGGACGAAGAGAAACTTTGTGGGGTGTGCAACACCCTCTCATCTCCTAGAATTTGCAGCTGGGATCCACTTCACCAAACAATGCACATTTATTGACAGGTAGTCTGACAGCTTTTTTAAGCTGCTTGGCAGCTTGTTTTTAGCAACACATTGTCATGTTCAGTATTATCACATTTCTTTTACATTTGTGTGATACTAAAATGCCAAACCTCCAAGGCATCAATATGGGGTGCAAAGCAGGACTAGCTCTAAGACACCCAGGAAAATACACCTTAGGGGTCCATTGATTTTTCTTCTAAAAATTTATATCTACTCACTTTCCAACCCTGTCATTGACAAGCATCTCAACAGTTGTTTCCCAAACAGTTGCTTCAAGTTGGGAGTTTTTTGCTGTCTCTTTTTACCTTAAGCTTTCAGGTGTCTAAGGCAACTAAACTGAACAGTGTTCGCAAAACTCTTCAAACGTCTGTGAAATGCAACTCAAATCACTTTCCAGGAAACTTAAGAAAGAATAAGGCACCTTTGTGGGAATGTGATGTGTTAGCCAAACTCTCCACTGCTCAGGAATACATTTCATCACAAGCAGTGGGGGGGTCATTGCAGTGCTCAAGTTCAGCACCTGCAGAAGGTTGTAGTTGCAGGTCTTCTATCCTGGCAGTGAGGGACCCAGAGCATGCCAGTAATCTGAATTTAGACACTGCAAGGGGCAGCAAAATATTTCGTGGTGCTTAAACAGGCGAGTAGAACTAATTTTTTTGATTCTTGCAGTTTTTATATCAGGGTCAAGCAATTTGGTAGATAGTGTGGATTAATACCTAGAGTTTGTAAGTTCTTTTTATTTCTTTCCTAAATTAAATGTGCTTGTTTTGGAGAGAGATTTGCATGCCTTTAGAAGTTGTCTTCTGGAGGAATAAAATATAAAATATAAATCCTATCATATATACCCTCCAAAACTGAACCTGTAACTTTAAATAAAGCTGTCAGGATTGTGCAGCAAAGAGATTTTTCTGCTGGCTGTATTCTGCGTGGAATTTCAGAAATTGTACCTTCCAATTACCCCAGCTGTAAGGAGCCAAGGCAGTACTTAATAAATCTGGTCCAGTTCAAAAAGTAGAACCAAAAAGCTGCCTGTATTTTCAGCTTATGTGCCTGTCCTTCAGAGTTATATCAGCAGCAAAAACTGCTCCCACTCCATGTTGTGTCCAGAGGAGGAGAAACAACTGGAGGGTCCCAGCAGCAGCTGGCAAGTAACAACGATTGAATTCCAGATGGATCAAAAAAACTAGTGATACCTCCTGGGAAACTTTGAAAAACATTTTACTTTGCAATGATCCTGTTCACATCACACTCATTTAAAATATTTTTTTTTCCTTTGTTCTTGGCACAGAAGGAACAGATGAGCTCCTGAGAAATAATTCCATTTTGAGAGACCAGCCCCTGCTAATAAAGGCAGAGAGAAGAAATAGGACAGGGAGAATTGCCATTCTGTTGTGATTTCAGACATCAGCTGTTCATTTGTGCTGTTCAGTTGTGCAGTTTCTGTAGCGAATTATTTTTTTAAGGATTTTGCTAGAGCCATAGAATAAGATAGGTTAGAAACAACTCACTTAGTCCAGTCCCCACATCGGAGCAGGGCCAAATTTGATTGCATAGAATCACAGAATGGTTTGGGTTGGAAGGGACCTTAAAGATCATCTCATTCCACCCCCCTGCCATGGACAGGGACAATTTCCATTATCCCACATTGCTCCAAGCCCTGTCCGACCCTGTCTGGAACACTTCCAGGCATGGGGCAGCCACAGCTTCTCTGGGCAAGCTGTGCCGGGGCCTCACCCGATCAGCTCAGGTCCTTGGCCAGTGACGCTTGACTGTTTTCAAGGATGAAGATTTCTTTATTTCTCTGGCCCCTTTTTCCAATATTTGACCACCTGCATGGCAGAAAAAGGGTCCTTGGCCCCTCCAGGGAGCTGGGTCAGAATCCAAAGGGGACAAGACAAACACTGACTTGAGGAGAAGGCTGCAGTATAGATCCAAATTCCATCCAGGAGGCAGAGTGAGATGCAGGATTGGAGACCAGCAAACCTACGACTTAGGTCAAACAGGGACTGAAGCACAGGTCTGAGTTTAAATGGGGGTGCTATGTCCATAGGCAAAAGGGGTGGAGGTCCAGGGGAGGCTGGGCTGGGTTATTAAGACCTATCACTGCCTTCATGACCCTGATACCAAGATCTTTCTGAAAAAAAGGCCCTGCAACCAGTGTATTTCCTCATTTCTCCTTTTTATCTTCTCCTATCCTCTGAAAAGCAAAGCTTCTTCCTGTTTGGAAACAAACTTGGCCCTGTGGGTGTTCACAAAGTCTTTACTCACCATGTCTTGCAAACTGGAACTCAGCCATGACCTAGAAGGATCTCGGAGAAGGGTGGGAAGGATGTTTCAAGCCCCACTTATGCATGGTCTCAGATTTCTCTTTTACAACGTGCTAAACAGATAAAATGCTCCTGACATGTTCAAAATGCTTTCATGAAGAAAGACAATTCTGTGTCAAGCCTCAGTTGCCTGAAGGGCTCCAGGAGTGTTTTTTTTCCTGAGTACACCATTAACCAGATATATTTGGGGTTGGCTGGTTTCTATTTCTCAGCTTTCCTCAGAGACATCCATGATAGTGGTGCTCAGTACTCCAAGGTGGCACTGCCAATATTTGCTCTTTCACAGTCAGGGCGCTCACTGTATTCAGGAAAGAAATCTCCGCTTAGGTCTGACAGGCAAAGATCTGGATTTTGTGGATGTAGTATGTTGCCTTTTACTGCTTAGGTGCAATTAGGGTGCAATTTATCTTCAGATGTACAGTAGGAAAAGGATATCCAATTGATTTCCATGCTTTGCAACCTCAGGTTTTGGTCACATCTTGGCTTCTCCTTTTCTCTGCCAATGACACACACCTGACAAACCCTGAAATTTAAATTCTTTGACTAACTCAAATACAGGGTATGATATTGGGTAACACTGAGTGCCCAATGATAGACAGAAGGTCAAAATTTAGTAGGATCCCTTGTGGTTTTATAGTCTATGCAATGAAAGCCATTAACTCATTTTTCAATATTGAAAGATGATGGCCTCTGGCATATTAATCCTTCAAATAACTCTGACTTATAGCCCCTTTGGCTATAAAGCCTTACACTTTCCTCCAATACCATAGAATTGGAAAATGCACTTAGCCTGAAAGTTTCTAGATTAACTATGAAGGAGAAAAAGACTCTACCTGTAGGACTGCTCAGGCTGTAATATTCTGAAATTCTCCTGCCAAGCTTGAATAAAATTTTTGAAAGGCCTAATTTTACTTGAGAAAGCTCATGAGATACAATTATGGAATGTCTGAGAGCTTATCAATGCAAAGCCAGTCAGCTAATCAAAGTCTATTTTGGAAGGACCATCTAGTTTTAGAAACAGCTTGTTAATGGCCATTCATAGTTCCAGTGCTGTTTATATCATAGTAATTAATTTACTAGCCCCAGAAATAGATAGAGAAGACAACATATTTAATAATTAGACAGTTAAACTTGGGTGAGATGCCATGACTCTGTCATCACTCACTGCAAAGCAGGTCTCTTTAAATCACCTGCAGGTAGAAGCTGTAAAACAGAGTTTAATTGTTCTTAGGGAGGACTGGTAGCAACTACCTTCCTTTAAGGATTATATTTGACAGCTTTGTGGAAGAAACATTAACAGATTTTCTGCCAGTTAGAAGAAATTACTGCTCATCTAGTTTGGATAGCATTGAATATCCCTGTGCTTAAACAAACTCCTTATTTAGTAAAATAAAATAAATCTTAAAACCCTCATAAATTTGCCTGAGATAGAATATACATCCAAATTCTTGCTTCAAAGGTTAATTCCTCTCATTATTAAAATACGTCAATCTTTTGCTCAGCCTGAATTTGTCCAGCTTAAATTGTATTTTGATTTCTTGCATTCAGATTGATTTGGTGAAGATTCAGCAACTGCCTCATGACAGACAATCATCCCCAGCACATGTCAAGGCCTGTCATAATTATGTCATGTTATACCATAATACAATAGTAATTCTATCTTGTTGTATCATTTCTGAAATTACTAACTGCAGCTCTGACTGAACTATTCTATTTTATTTTTTTGTAAACACGTGTCTTCTGTTTGAGTTGTAAGGAAATGATCTGACACTTTGACATCTTAGAACAGAAAGCATGTTTTCACCACATTAATTGGAGAAAAAGTCAATCTTGGTATTCAGAGAAATGAAACCAGATATTTAAAGTAGCAGCTTCTCCGTTAACTGTGGAGATAATATATGTGGATATAATTTGGGATTTCCAGTTAAGCAAACAGTACTCTGAAGTTACAGCACTCCTGAGAAGGTGAACTCACAGTTTTGATGATTGTATTTTGGAAAGGCTTTGTGTAGTGTTTATATTTTGGGAGTCAGAGGGAAAGAAGAGAATTTATTTTGAGTCAGAAAAAGAGCTGCTGAGCTCTGATGAAATATGCATTACAGTGTATACTTGATATTCACTCCTATTTTTTGCTATTGTTGCTGTCAGCTTTTCCTGGAGCAAGGACACATCTAACAGACCCACAAAACAATAGACTGCTTCAGCAGTCAGAGTGCAGATGCCTTTGAAGAAAAGTCTATGAGTAAGGTCTAGGTAATTTCACAGGATCACCTTTACTTCCCTCTGTTATAACAATGGACAGGTCACTGCTGGTGGCATGCCAGTGTCCCATGACCTGGCCCAGTGTCTCCTGTAGGTGCAGAAGAGGAGAGAATAAAGAACTGGTGGTTTTTGGATCCTGCATCTCCATGTGAACAAAGATGCCATTAGTAAGATTTTCTCAACAGTTTGTTTCAAGAAGAACACTAAGAGACAGCAAGCATTCCTAAAGCACATTCACTACTTGGCCCAAAAAGTCCCACCAACAGATCTGCAATATGAGCTTTGAAGTCTGACCAGTCTGTGAGGGGTACCCACAGAAACAGCTCCCCTGGCTGTGTTTGGGGGACTGTGGTCATCAGTGGAGAGCTGGTACAGAAACAGGGAACTGTTAATAAAATGACTGTTAGGACAATAAGTATTTTCATCCTGGCAAACTGAAAAATATTTAGGCTACTGGATGCTCCTAAATATAGAACTTCGTTTATTCCATATAAATGAAGTTCTTGGAGGTAGATGTTGACTGCACCTGCTTGGTCAATCCTTATTGTAATCTTTCCTAACAATCCTTATTGTTGGCATTATGTCCACCAGCTAGAAACACCTTACACATCCCTCAGATTTTTCAAATTCTACCAAAAATGACACTAACCCACAGTGTAAGAAAGGTGGATCCTGTCCGAGCTAGTGTTGTCTCCTCCATCCCTGCTACACTGATCTCAGTTTCATTTTGCAGTTGTTTGTCCCAAGAAGTTCCTCCTGGAATACAGTTTGATCGAAGAACTGACTTAATTTGTCACCAATGCAAATGGTTTGACCATCGAGAATGAAAAACCTGATTTACTTGTGAAGGTTGCCCGCCCATCTTCTTCTGTCAATGAAAATACAGTTTGAGGACTTGGTTGTGCAGTCTTCTGAAAAACACTGGCACAGAACAACAAACTCTTTGGATGCCTGTACAGTTGGTGTGCATGTCTGCTCTGCTGTGAAATACAGTGACCTTTTTTCTGACCAAAAAATTGCAATCTAGAAGTTTTTCCATCCATATATTGACAAAGTCTGCAATGTCTGATAATTCAAATAGTGTATTTTATTGGGTTTTACAGACAACAAAGCTTGACCCTGCATGTACTTCTCTTTCAATGCCTTTGTATTGTTTTCTCCATGGTTTTGGTTCTAACATAAAACTGTAATTTCTTTGAGCTGGAGACTTTCTGCTCAGGTGTGTCAAACTTGTTCAATCTTGTCCAAGATTTCAGTGAAACCAGAGGTTCTTGTGTCTTTATTTATTACACAATAGATAATATTGTAACAATTATGTTTCCACTCTTTTTTTTTTTTTCCATTTTTTTATTCCTTGCCTGATGTTTGAATGTCCTCCAATAAACCTCTAGGAAAATCTCATTTATAGGGAAAAATTAGAACATTTTGACCACATATTCTGTGACAAAATAAATAAGGACAAGCTGGATGGGGCTCAAAGCAGCATGTTCTAGTAGAAGGCGTCCCTGCCTGTGGCAGAGGGTTGGAATGAATTAATCTTTAAGGTCCCTTCCAACCCAAGATATTCTAGGAGTCTATGAAATGTTGTTTTCCAATTAATATTTTTTACCTTATTTTTGCAGAAGATGACACCCAACCCATGGGGGTCTGTCAAACCACCTGAGTGAAAATTCTCTCATCCATTTCTGTTGGACCATGTTTTAGAAGGGCATCCAAGTCTGCATAATGAGATGTGGACAGATGGTGTTAGGATGGGGCAGAGGCCTCAGTGCCTGATGCCTTAAAGAGTTTCTCCTGACTTTCCAGGGGCTTCTGTGCTAATCAGGCAGAAAAACCTGAAAGGCTGCTCCTCACAGTCCTACAGAAAACAAGTGAGGCCATTTCCAATTAATTGTATCAGTGCTGAAACTTTTTAGGGAACATTGAGTGGCCTTGCAACTTTAAAAAAAAAAAAAAAAAAAAGAGGATGGGAGGAGAGCAGAGAGTGGGGTGAAAAAAGCCCGGCTGCCAAATTGTGATTTAAACTGAGATTGGCATCAGCAGACATTTCCACATCAGCCTTTAGCACATCTGGTCCAGACCAAACAAATAGAAGATTTATTCTGTCAGTGAGATCATTTAGCATTCCTTTTTATGCTTCAGAAAGAGCCTGTACCTGTCAGTCACCAAAGCACTAGGCTTTTGGTGGCTGGGCTCTGTTGCTCTTTCTGACTAGCCTTGATCTGAGACTTCTAAGAAGGCTTGTGTTCACCCGCTCCACCTGGGAGACCGGTACCCATGCCAAGTTCATTTCCATAGTCTTATAAAAATCTCCTGGAGGATTTCAAACATCTGCTCATAAGTAAAGAAACATTGTCTTGAGATATAACAATAATATAAAGGGCAACTGAACCTTCCTTGCAAATAAAACTGAGCTAATAATTTTTTTTTCAACAGTTTTATACAATTCAAACAAAAAACTGAATAGAGCTAAACAGGCACACACACACATGAAAATCAAGTGTGAAGGGGTTTCTTCTAATACCTTCTAATACTTTTTTTATTTCCTTTTGGTCAAGAGGTTTGTTTTGTTTTTTTGTTTTCTGAGCACTTGATGACAATTATTAAAAGGAAGAGCTGAGGTGAGCAGCTTTAATCAGCAGCAGAGAGCTCAGTGCACAGGGGGATGTTCTGAACTGCGGGAGGCAGAGGTGCAGCTGGAGGTGAGTAGTCTGGGGAATCCTGCAGGCAGGACAGGATAATCCAGGATATGAAGGATCTCTGTCCTCTCTCTACCTGGCTGAACACAGTGACTTAAGGGAGAGGGGGCAATGGTGGCCTGTCCCTGGCTGGCATAGCAGGAACATCTCTGAGTGCCCCACCTCCCCACATGCCCCTGGGTAACAGGGATGGGGCTGTGAAGGAGGAAACAAACAATAAACGAGGACAATGATTCATTGAATTTGGAGGTGTTACTGAGGTTAATCAGCCTCTACCTTGCTAAGATGATTCATTGTCATAGGAGACTCCCCTGTGGAGGGAACAGAAGGCCCAATGTGCAGACCAGACTTCTTAGGGAAGCCTGATGCCGCCAGGGAACCCAGGTTAAAGCAGTGAAGAGAAAGCTTCATGGTACAACCCTCAGATTATTATCCGTTACTGATTTTTGAGGTTGACAGCAATAGAAGTTGCAACAAGTACAAGGACAGTCAAAAGACACTTCAGGGCACTGGAATAACTGGTTAAGGGATGAGAAGTGTAAGTAGCATTCTCCTCTCTCCTCCCAGTTGCAAGGAATGATCAGGGAAGGAACAGGGAGAGCCAGCAGATCAACACCTGGCTCCAAGACTGGTGTCACCGGCAGAATTTGGGGGGTTTTCTTCATGGATGCATCTACATGACATCAGACCTGCTGGCACCAGAAAGGTACAATTATGTCAAAATGAGAAAATGTCCTTTGCACAAGAATTAACAGGGCTCACTGAAAGAGATTTAAACTGCATTTGAAGGTGGAAAGGGATAAAACCAAGACAACTGCAGATAAACCTGGGAAGGACTTGCCAATGGCCGAGGGGTAGTGTGCTAGCAAGGTTCTTCAGTGTGCTGTCTCACTGGAGGTGAGGGATGAAGATCCACGTGGCAGCAAAGGCACCAGGGTTATTGATGTGTTAGAAACTGTGGAAGTGTCTGATAATGGCCACATAGGGATTAAGGCTTTTCCCCGTGAAAGAGTGGCAGGATCAATAGTCCAGATGAAGACCATCTATGTCAATGCACACAGCATGGGCAACAAACAGGAGGATCTGGAAGATGTGCAGCAGGAAAACTTGGATGTAACTTCCATCATGAAAACATGGTGGGATGACTGGCACACCTGGAGTGCTGGAATGGATGGCTATAAACTCTTCAGAAGGGATTGGCAAGGAAGGAGGGGTTTTGGGGTAGCCCTGAATTTTAGGGAGAGTTTTGATTATCTGGAAGTTATTGCTGGTGACGATAGGGTTGAACATTTATGGACAAGAGTCAGGGAAAGGCCAACAAGGCCAATATTCTGGTGGGAATCTGTTACACCTGCCCAGCAGGCAGATGAAATATTCTACACACAGAAAAGCAAAGTCTCACAGTCTCCAGCCCTTGTCCTCGTGGGGGACTTACCAGATGTCTGCTGGAAATGCAATACAGCAGAGAGGAAACAGCCCAGAAGGTTCCTGGAGTGTGTGGAAGAGAACTTCCTGACACAGCTGGTGAGCAAGCCTGCTAGGGAAAAAAACTGGGAACCCACCTCCTCATCAGACAGAAAATGGAGGCACTTCAGATATGGAACACATCAGTTATTAAACATATTTGACAATACCCTGACACAATTTGAACAGGAGCTGTAGGCAGCTGAAGGAGCTGAGGGATGGTAAGACATGTAAAATTCAGTTACCTGCACTGGAATTTTGGTATGATCCTAGAATTAAACTCCTCTATTAATAATAAGAGGTCCAGACAATTTTATGACTTTCAGAATGGGCCAGGACCACTATTTCTGTAGGAAGAAGAATATGGATGGGTGGTGTAGAAAAGTAGTACTCCTTTGACTTTTTTTATTTGAAAATTAATGATGTACGTATGGGGATTTTTATGCCATTAAAAAATTTGTGTTTAACACTTGAGTAATGTATTGCCTATGCCAGCAACTGGGTGCGCAAGGGTGTCCAGAGGAGTTTCTATCAAAGTCTTCTTCTGGTGAACTTGTTCTGTGTTCTCCGTTGCTTAGACAGAGTGTTCCCTTGTGGCTTCCTTAAGGAATTCCATCAGTCTTGCTAATAAACCTCAAATTCTTATGCAAATGCTTGACATGTGAAAGCACCAATGTTGCTTTAACTACTTGAAGTCTGTTGTAATAATTATCCACCAGGAACCACTAGCTTGACCTCTCTAACAGACATGGGGATATTGTTGTTTAATGAGTAATTTCAAGGGATAATACTCACTCTCTTGGTAGTTTTACTTGCTGTTATGCCATTGTAATAGTCAACAGTAATATTTGAGATTTGAAAATAATGCTCAAAAATTATTTGGCTCTTCCCTTAAAAAGCATCCACTTAAAAATTAATAAAAAAGGATCAATTTGCAGATGGTGTTGTTGAAACAGGTTGACTTATTTCTAGAAATGCTTATTTCCACAATCTCCCTTGGTAGTCAGCAACAGGAAAAAAGTGTTCCCTTAAGGTTAAGATTCATGGCAAGGGCCAAACTCTGAGTGCCCTGACTACCCTGCTGGAAGAGCCAATGTGTTTCTCTCCACTGATTATGGAGAAACATTGGAGAGATTTTCTTGTTAAGCTAAAACCAACACTAGCCTAGAAATCCTCCCAAAAGGTATTAAATAAACACAGTACTGATGTTCTGCCCCAGGACTGAGACTAACTCAACCCAAGTTAGGGGCCAGCTAACAATTTGCTCAGTTCAGTGGCTTGTTGTAGTGGTTTGGTCTAAAATACTCATTACTGTTTATCTTCTGTGAGATAAGAATTAGGAGAAATGCAAAGCAGGCACCAAACTTGAAAGAATATAAAGAAGTTTATTAACAGACCTAAAAGAAGGAAAAAAAAAATTATACCACACCTTCAGAACTCTCCTCCTCCCCCCACCTTCCTCCCTTCTCCCACTGACAATGTAAAAAGACAACCCTTAAGATGTTCAGTCTGTTTACCACTTCCATAATAACCTTGTTCAGTCCATTTAGAAAGAGAAGTCTCTTCTTGCTCATGCTATGAAAACATTATCACAACGAGACAGCCGCCCACTTCCAAATATTGTTCAGTCCATTTAGGAAGAGGAGTCTCTCTGCCTGCGTGTGAGTCCTTTCCCCCGACTTGCAGCTTTTCCCGCAACTGCTTTCGAGGGTCCACTCTTGAAGTTTTTTGGGGTACAATTTTAAGGTTGAGCCGTTCAGAAACAAAAACAGAGGCCCTTCTCCTTCCCTGGGAGCAAAGGGTCTTCATCATCTTCATCGTTAGGACTATCTCTGGGAGCATCTCTAGGAACTGAGGTTTTCTCCTTTCCCATTTGGAGCAAAAGTCCTCATCTGGTTCATCTCTAGGGACTGAGGTTTTCTCCTTTCCCGTTTGGAGCAAAAGTCCTCATCTGGTTCATCTCTAGGGACTGAGGTTTTCTCCTTTCCCATTTGGAGCAAAAGTCCTCATCTGGTCCATCTCTAGGGACTGAG
>NW_008240221.1:15492303-15511002 GCF_000691975.1 Corvus brachyrhynchos
GGGCTGGGCCACGCAGGTCCTGGCCGGGCCCAGTGGCCCCCACACGGGGCCCGCAGTCACCTGTCCCAGCGCCGGAAATGAGAGAGAGCTTGGGGGAGAGTTTGTCTATTCTTAAATGTGGATAACAGAGGTGATCACAACTTTAAGTGGCTTAAAGAATTGTCCATATTCAAACTGGCCAGCTGATAGGTTCTATCAGGTCCCAGAGGAAACTGTAAGCACCCCTCAGCAAGGACATCCCTTCCGGGACTATGCTTGCTAACCTATGGCACTTGTGTAATGGAAGAGGTCAGAGGAGACAGTCGCAGTGCTCCCTGCAGCCCTTTCCAGTGTGAGGCCATTAAAGTAAAAATTATGGAAACTGAATTCTGCTTTCCATTGTTTTTTGATGGACAGATCCCACTCCATCACTTTTCTCATGTGTTGTGGAACTGAGTCACATCATTATATTTGTCTCAGATGCAGAATCTAGCTAAGAAGAGCAGCAGTCTGTTCAGGTAATGAACAATGATGTAATAGAATTGATTTCCAGTTCTGCCCTCATAATTTTAGGATGCAGCACTAAAACCACAAAAGAGACAGTTGACCCTTCTATTGGCTGATTCTTACAGTCAAGGAAAAAGGAAATTATCAGAGGAGAGGGGAAAAAAGAACAGATCTTGGCAAAGAAAGAGGTGTGTAAAGAAGAAAGAAGTTGAACAAAAAGGAAAGAGAAAAATGAAAGGCTTAGTACATGGGATCATTGCACAAACCCATTGCAATTGTACTAGGAACAAAAATGGTCATAAAATGGCTTCGGGGGAGCTTAAATATGATGTTAATCCTCTCCCTGGTTCCAGCAGTGTATTGTCACTACCTGAAAACCACGCAAGCATCAACAGTTGTAAAACGTGTGTCTTGAGATTTTGAATTATGTCAGTTAAATAAGCACAGAACCAACCTATATCTATTTACAATGCTTAGTCAGCCCAGTAATTGAGCTGAGCTTCTTATAGATCTCCTTGGGTGTTGTTTTATGAAGATAATCTTAGAGGTCTTTTCCTTAATGATTTTGTCATGGTGAAAGAGACCAGTTAGACCAGACTAGAACTAAAGAGGTGGCTAAAATCTCCTTGTCTGTCATGGGAACAAAACCCAATATCTTGCTTTTATGGCAGTAACTGAGAGAAATAAAGGAAATCCTCTGAGGATGGCAACCATTTGGATTTTTTATTTTTTATTTCCTGAACAGCCAAGAAATTGAACCCTCAAGCAGGGTCTTATCATAGATTCATCCCCAGGGTGGCAGAATAGCCCATCAGTTTTCAGCAGAGCTTCTTCCCTTGATTTGAAGTAAGGAGATGCTCTTGGCCAGCTTTCACTCAGGAGTCTGAGGAAATTAACCAACTCATTTGAATTGTGAACTGATCACCTACTTGCAAAGTCAGTCTCATGGCTGTCTGTTATTCCCCTCGTGAACCATTCCACCTGGACTGACATCAGAAAAATATTGTAGAGCTGTGCAGGCTGCTGGAAATCAGTTGTCCTTCCTGCAACTATCTCACACTGAGCCAGTAAGGTCATAACAAAGCTCTGTCCTACCAGGTTGCCCCTTCTGCAGGGAGATCTTTGCAGTACCTTCTTTTCATTTTGCAGTACTGAGTGGACACAGAGGTTGTAACCCTGTGACACCTATTCAAGAGGCCCCTGGAGGTCAAGATACCCAGGCTATGGACCCAAGACCTAATCAAAGTGACCTGATCTTCAAAAGTGCTGAACTCTGAGTAACTTTAAGAAGGGGTCAACTTCTCTTGAAACTAATTTTCTTTGATTTAAGAGCCTAATTATGAATCTAGCTACCCAATAGTAAGCATCTCTATGAAAAAGTTCAAAACTAGCTGGGGGAATTAGCTACTGAGATCACATTAATTTCAGCACCTTTGAAAATATCTGCCCCAGGTTTGAAAAAGTACATCCCTAACTTGATTTCTTTTTTCCTTTTCCTTTTTTGCTGCTAATTATTCTTATCTCAACCCCTGTTTTAAAATCCGTACAGGATTTTGGAAGCTGTGTTAATTTGTACAGTACCTCTGCACATGGTTCATTCCATTTCTTTCTTGTGGTTTTCACTGTGATATATGATTATTCTTATTGCTCTGCTCTTCACTCTTCCTACCTAGCACCCTTATCTGTATAGTAAATTCTGTTCACAACTGCTTTGCTATTTGTTTTGATAAAGGCAGCAGTCTTTGGTCCTATACTAACAAGAGCTGTGGCTTGTTCCTTTGCCAGAGAAACACTTTTTATAATGCTCCCACCACCTATTCTTTCTTTTAGCAACAACAAGGATGTTTCCTTTCAGTACAAAGATGCTCAAACAAAATTTTCTGATTCCAATTATTACTATTTGCAAAGGTTTCGTTTTGGCCTCAGTAGGCACTCAGATTTTCATGTGTCCGACCTGTATGTGTGGAAGAACAGGAAAAAGCAATGGAGACATGAAGTGGAGAAAATGCACAACAGATTAGCAAACAATTGACTTACCCTTGGATCATTTTTATCATGGCTCTGCTGTTGGATTCTTCATTATCCTCTAGTTTTTACTTAGACATGCAATCAACAGTCTGTGCCTCAACAATATGATGTCATGTTGAAGCTGATTTATTCTCCTCTTGTGGCATTTAATAAACAAGATTATAACCAGCCTTTGCTGTGACTCCTACAGCAGAAGTTGCTGATAGTCTGCAACCACTTATCAAAGAAGGATGACATGTAAAACAAAGAGCAGTAAAAAATTCCCCTTTCTCAAAAGCTGTGTGATGTTTCATTTATTTTGTGCCATCCAGGACTGAAATTTCTATAGGCTCCTGAAATGTTCTGTGCCTGGGGAGATCCTTGTTATGTAACACAAATACAGGACTCTGCCCACACACAAGAAATGCAAGACATGGACCCAAACTTACTCAGGAAAAGCTCTATAGTTTCCAAACAAGATGTTATTCTTCCTTCCAAACAAGCTAACTAGCAAAGTGATTGACTTTGGCCCCTGTGACAAAATTTAATATTTTATATTGCAAAGTTGCTGGTAGTAAAAAACTCCAAAACGAAATGAAAAAAAAAAATTTTTTAGAGCTTTTCAAAGACAGCTAGAGGAGACCATATACTTCTACAGAATCTGAAGAATCACCAGATTTAGTAGTCCAGTTTTTCCTAATTTTCTGCTCTTATTTCTAAAAAGCTTAATTTCTCAAAAATTCCTCCTTTTTTCCTTTTTTTCTTCTGTTCAAATCTACAAAATGTGCAGTGAATTAACACACAGAAATGGAAAACACTTAAGGGACTTGGCTCCTAAGTCCTCATTATCTTCAGAAATGTGTTACAGTGATAGTGGAAGCCTGTCTAATTTCATATCAATTTGCTCCCAGCCATGATTTTCTGATATACACCCCAGTGAGTGAACAAGGGACTAACAAAAAAAAATATGAGCTTTTATAACCACAGATACAATTTGGGAAGAGTAATTCTCCGGTAGTATATTCCTCATTAGTCTTACTATAAAGACAACTTTTTTCCAGTTTTTGTCAGATATCAGGCACCTGAATTTTGTCCGTTTTGGTAATTTGAACCCATCAGCTCCTGAATATAGGCACTGAAACTTTACTGAATTATTTTAGGAGTGTAATGTCTGAGACATTTTTTACACAGGTAAATTAACATAGTGCTATGCAATATTTAATCATGGTTTCTCACTCAACACAGGCCATGGATCATTTCCAAAAGGAATTTGGAGGGTTTCTATTATATTTGAAAGGCTAAAAGAATTTGATAGTATGGACGTATTCTGTCATTTGGCCTATGGGCAAAAAAACTGCAACTGGCTCTTTAGTTTACCAATACAGATGTTGTTGTGTTGCCTCCTGGATTCCCATGTGAAATTCCTTATTTCTTTATATTATTCTGGTGTCCTGGGCAGCAATGGATCTCAGACAGGAATGTTGCACTGAATGCCTCATTGGCACAGGAAAGGTGCAAAAATTACAGAGTTTTCTGTTGAAAGCATATCAGTGCTGGTATACTTCAGTAAAATGGGTTGAGTAACTATGGCACATCACCCTTTTCCTACTGCAACAATAGAATCATACAATCATAGAATTGTTTAGGTTGGAAAAAACCTTTAAGACCATTGAGTCCAACCTTTCCCCCAATTGCCAAGGCCACCACTAATCCATGTCCTCACCACATCCACACTTCATGCTCTGATTCTCTACCATATTTTCTAGAAGGGGTGCCTTGTTTGTGCAAACTCCAAGGAGTAAAACTGAAAACCTCTCAATCTGAGTTGCTGTAACTCAAGCCAAACTTGAGTTTGCAGTACAAAACTTGACAATATAAAAAATTCTAAGGTCTGCAAAAGAGAAAGAGGCTGTATAAAGAAACATACATTTGTATACACTTACATTCATATATGCAAACAAAAGCACACTTGCTTCTCCTTCAACTTTTCAAAACCTCTCAGTTCTTATCTCCAGCTTTTGTTCCAGAACCCTCTGAAGTAACTAAACTATAAATGGAGCTGTGAAAACTCAATAAACTGGGAGAAGTGCCTGAATTTTGCTTATCTACTTTAAGAGGTTTCAAGAAATATATAGATACTGCACAAAAGCACAGTGAAATTGTGTTGACGAAGGTGTCAAAATATGTACATACAGGAAGGGATAGCTTGATACAAATTTAGACTTAAAATGGTTTGTTTTCCTGAGGTTGGAATCTGCCAGAACGTTCACTTATCTGTCGTATATCTGTGATGTTGAATACATTTTACAAGAGCAAGAAAGCAATTCAGCAAAGATTTCAAGAGAGACTAAAGTTAAGTGTCATCTAGGAATGACTTCTTAGCCATGGGTCATGGGAGAACTTATCAATATAATACAAGAAAACATCAGAAACATCAGCAATTTTTAATGTGAGATCAAAGGAATTCTGCATAAGTGCAAGGCAAGGGATTCTTTGATAAAGACAAAAAACGCGTGTGCAAACAACACAGCAAGATTCAAAATATATCTTTAATGAGGCTGCCGAGTCATTTAATAAGTGAGTCCAGAGGAGGCCACCAAGATGATTAGAGTGATGAAACACCTCTCCTACAAGTTAAAGCCAAGAAAATTGTGATTGTTCAGGCTGGAATAAAAGAAAGCTTCAGGGTGATCTAATTGTGGCCTTCCAGTCCTTGAAGGGAACCCATGAAAAGATGGAGAGAGACTATTTACAGGAGTGACAGGGGAAAGGGAAATGGCTTCAAACTGACAGAGAGTAAGTTTAGATTGGATATCAGGAAAACACTCTTTTCTGTGAGGGTGGTGAGGCACAGGTTACCCAGAGAAGCTGTGGCCGCCCCAGCCCTAGAAGTGTCCAGGGCAAGGTTGGATAGGGCTTGGAGCAACCTGGTCTAGTGGAAGGTGTCCCTGCCCATGGCAGGGGTTGGAACCAGATGGTCTTTAACGTCCCTTCTAACCCCAACCATTCTGTGTTTCTATGATTCTATGAATAAATGCAAAGTTGTCTAGGACCAGGCTAATGCAATGGAAATGGCCTCAGAAGTCTCTGATTAAACCTTCTACTCAAAGCACAGACAGCTGTATCTCTGGGCTTGATCCGGATGGTTGCTCAAAACCTCTGAGGAGAGAAGCTGTGCAACCCCTTTGAGCAACCCCTCCCAGTGTTTGAGTGCCCTCCTGGTGGAGGTTTCTCTTTAAATCTTGTTTGAAATTCTGTTTCAGCTTATGTCCTTTGGCTGTCCTCCTCCTGTCATGCAAAGCCTGGTTCTAGTTCCTTTGACCAGACCTGGACAGAGCATTCTGGATGTGATCAAATGGTAATGGGTGATTTGAACAATCACAGAGTCATAGAATGACTTGTGTTGGAAGGAACCACAAAGATCTTCAAGTTCCAACCCCATGTCATGGGCAGGGATGCCACCCACTGGATCAAGTGTCTCTGGACTCCATCCAACTTGGCCTTGAACACCTCCAAGAACATTGCAGTCAGCAAAGAAAAAAAAAGATAATTCAAACAACTGTCAATATACCTTTGAGAAAAAAATATTCTCCCAAACTTACTGTAATTACCATTGGAAAATATAGAGGGAAAATTGCAAGTGGGAGCTGGAAATGGTGATGCTCATACTATTCTTGACTCATTCAATGGCCAAATATGGAAATATAAGCAAGTTGCAACCCATCTGTGCCTCAAAGTAAAATGGGCTTGAACTGCAAAGTTTTCAAGCAGGAAGCCTAGAGTAACATATGTTTATCTAGAGTATCTTACACCGTGTGAGTGAATGGATTCCAGGTTTTACTACAGCTTTCAGTGAACCACATAATTTTTAACTCATTGTCTACCTTTATGTTTAAGGACTAGAGACCTCCAGATAAAAATCAGAATTGTTCTGAAAGCAAGACTGTGATGGAAAGAAATGAGCTCTTCTAGGTGAATTTTTTCTCTCTCTATATATATGTACAGTGGGGTTAAGAAACACTGGGAGTAAAATCTCTCTGTGTACAGTCTTCAACTCACCTCTACAAGGCTGTCTTGATTCTTTGTACATGTACATTATAATCATCTTATTCCACAGGATTGCCAGTTTTAAATATTTCAATTCTTCCATGAAGACATGAAAAATAGTTCAAATATGCATTGCTCATTTTCACACCATTCCCAAAAAGTTCAAGAAGTCTTGGGGTCTTTTTCTGGTAAGATCCCATATGGATATGCTCACCCAAATTATTCTCCTAAGAAATGGAATTTCCTCTCTAGTTTTAGGTCTGTCCTCATTGGCTCTGCTGTAAGTCTGTAATAACTCCATAAAGCTCACCAAGAATGCCAAATTAATGTAATACTGATCAAAGATCACATCGTCTGCTAATATTAGACTCCATTTGGACTTACACCAGTGTGCTCCCATGGGAAGATGGCAGCTCCTTACTCGTTCTTTCTTTCTCCCTTCTTTCGTGCAAACTCTGCCAGAACTGATGACTTCTCTGTCAGCTGGTTCCCAGAAGCCAATTGGTGTTTCCCTGTCTTCCCCCAGCTAATGGGAGCTGGTTTTCCCCTAGTATACGGTTGCCCTAATTCTTGGAGCATTTCATCCTTTTCACTTTCTACATGGAAATGTTAAATTTTTCACAGAGGAGGTGCCCTGGGGGGGAGTTTTGCTCACACCCAAGAACGGATGTCAGTTAATATTTGGACATGATTAATTAACAGTAAACCCTAAGGCAAACTTTGCTATTATGAAAATAAGACAATATTCCGGATTACATGATCATCTGCCTACATCACAAAGTTACCCAGATGCTCTGAAATCAACAAAGATTTGTCACAGATACAAAAAGAGTTATTATTTTATGAATTTCATATTCAAATGAATTACTTTTGTCCCTCTTAGACAATATAGGACTGACCTAGGGATAAACCAGTATTTGGATTACCTCTCGGACACTTTCAAACACTGGTATAAAGTTTTGTAATTCTGCAGAAAATTATTTGGAACTCATATTCTTTTCCTAGTCAGTGGTTGATTACTGTACAAGCGGAAGGCCAGCCTTACTGTGAAGTGTTTGTAAGTCCTGAATTACATTTGCAGCTCCACCTCGGGTGGAAAACAACCTCTATTTGACAAATAGAGCTGAAACGCACCATGGCTCAGCTTGAGAAACAAAATAGAGTTTTTTCCAGGAGAAACTAAAGTAGGTCATCATGTAGGCAAATTAGAGTCACGCATATTTTAGTGGAATGCAGATGCTGGAGTAGCTGAAGGAACTCCAGCACTGAAGGACTGAAAACCACACCCATTTACTGCCAGGGAGGCAGGTGGAAGCATAAGCAGCTACATAAACAGTACTATTAAATGTGCAATGGAAGATATGGCCAGAACCTTCATTTTTCCTCTTATCCAAAAGATGTAGGAAAAGGCATAATAGCTCTTCATCATCACCAAAAAAATACACACTTGTTTTGCTTCATAAAATAAGGATGTCAATATTTTTCTGCTATGGACCACTACAGACTGTCTCAAAACAAATTGTTTCACAATCTGAAAATGTTCTATCACTGTTATTCAGATATTTGCTTCCACCTCAGGTCCAGGTCTAGATGTATTTGGAGATGTTGTGAAATTGCATCTTCTGACTATGAGAAAAAAACTTCACTATATCAGTATCAACAATACTGTTTTGTATTAAATTTGCAGCAGAAGGATTTCAGAAAATAAAAAGTAACTTTTTCTAGAACATAGACCCAAGAAGCTTGGGAAAGTCTGGTGCCAGAACAATATAGTCAAATAGCACAGGAGAGTAAGCTTTCAAAATCTGATTCCTCTTCAAAGTTCAGCAAATAAATTTTTGTCCCTCATATGAAAAAGTCTCTTGCAAGGCATTGCAAATGCACTTGGAAGAAAGAACTATACATTTGACACCCATAATCCTAAACCTCTAAAAGCAACTTGACAAAGGCAAAAAATTAGTTACAACTCTCAACAACCATGAAATTTCAATCCCAATCCTTATCAATCTGTTGACTTAATTATCACCAATTCATACCAGCTTTTTAATTCTGACATGAACATTTGTCCTTTTTTAATTGTGGCATGGTTCCATCTCTAATGATAAATTCATGCAATAATGGTTCATGAGCTTTTATTTTTGCAGATTCTGGATTCCTCTGATAAGTGAGCAGAAGAAACTTCAACCAGGAAAAGTGAATTTTCCTCAGGGAAATACTCAGTTGTTATAATTTTTCTCCAGTTTCATAATCCTGTCACTGGAAAGTGTCAAGGTCAGATTGGGACAAAATATAATAAAAATATATATAAAATAAATATAATAAAGGATCATTTTGCTATAGACACCTAATGTAACATCTTGCATCCCAGAAGTATTCTGAAAGGAGAGGGTAGCCAGGTGTGGTTGGTCTCTTCTCCCAGATAACCGGTGGCAGGATGTATGGAAAGGGTGCCAAGCTGAACCAGGGGAAGTATGGATTGGTGTGGTCAGGCATTGGAACAGGCTGCCCAAGGAAGTGGTCTAATCATGATCCCTGGAAGAATTCAAAAGGCACGTGGATGTGGCACTTAGGGATATGGTTTAGTGGTTAATAGTTGGATGCTCTTAGAGGCCTTTTCCAACCTTAACTATTCTAAAGGTGTATCAGGTATGGTTTAATGTTATTAGGAAATTCAATTACAGAATGCAGAGTAAGTCTATTAATTTTTGTAAGTGACTCCAGTTAAATGGTCTGCAAGTGTGCCACAGGAGAAGAATTAAGAGTCAAAATTATCATCACAAATAGATTTAATTCTGTAAGTCTACAAAATTCTGGAGTTACACAGTGAAAAATTAATTGCACTAGCACAGAAGGGGAGATGCTTGAGCAGTCAGCACTTCTCCAAAAAATACCTACCTACTGCAGGCACAGTGACTCCTCTCTGTCAATGTTTTTCAGAGTTAAATGTCAGGCTGAGAGGTATAAAGATTTCTAAAACAAATCAAATAATTTCACTGTAGTCCATGGGTTCAGCTGGACAATGTATGTAAATAAAAATAGCAAGTGGGTCTAGAGGAGAGTAAAAGAGATCCTTAGTGATACAGAGAATGCAAGACTGGGAAAAGATTGAAAAGATGAGAAAGATTCAATTAAATTTGAGGCAAGAGATGTAGCTGATCCTGTAGAGTTCAAGATGCATTTGGGCAAAGCTCTGAGGCACATGCTGGGATTCTTGGAGCTGTCCTGTGCAGTGCCAGGAGTTGGATTTCAATGATCCTTGTGGGTGTCTTCCAATACAGGATATTCTAGGATTCTATGGTTCTATGAAAGACTTCTGAAACTGGTCCAAGAAATAGAAATGTTCACAGAATTCTTTAAAATTATTAAAAGACTGCAAGAGGGGGAAAAGCCCAAAAATGCAGAGACTTTTGAGATAACATTATGGTCAAAAGACACCCAATACTGATAATGGAAATTGCAGATCTTGAATTCTCCAACTATCTGGATCAGTGACCCTAAGAAACTCTTCTTCCTAGAGGATGGATGAATAGCTTGTAAGACACTTCATTTGGGCTTTTTGTTTTCTAACTTGGAGTGTAAGGATTTATGCTGCTCAATTCTTCCACAGTATTTTAGACATTTTAGAAATTATTGTTACAACTGAACATGTGGAGCAGACCTGAATATAACAAAGACAATAACACTTGTAATAATTAATATATTTGTGTTCCTTGTTTGTGTTCATAATACTACTTGGAAAGCAAGAAGAAGAACAACAACAAAAATAAGACTTTTTAGGAAGCCAATTAGAAAATGTAAAACTTACATCTTGCAATTCATAGATGTAAAACAATCCACACAAAAAGACCTTAAAGGCCACGAAAGAATGTTCGCCATCTGAAATTTGTAAGATTTTCAGCTATTGCATAACATTGCCTCCAGCAATGAACCTCACCGAATCACATCAACTCAAAGTTTGTGCTACAAATCCGTGTCACTTCAGAGAGAGACTAAGAGAGAGAGAGAGAAAAAGAAACAGAAAAGGAAAGTGCACCCCATATGGAGTTTATACCAAATTATTTTAAAATATGTTTAAAAGTAATCGAAAAATCAGTTCCATTCAGTGGTGTCTGTCATGGATCCTGGAAGAACATGATATGAGAGATCTTAAGTTTTATGGAGGAAAAAAAAAATGAGCAGGTAACTAGCAGGCACACTGGGGATGGTGGCAGTTCCTTATAAAGTCACAAAACCTGGTAAATAAAAAAAAACCATGGCTTTTTTTAGTGATGGGAGGCATTTTTAAGTTTAGAAGCTTCCAACAGTCCATTGCACAGGCAGAAATACAGGGAGAGAATATTTGCTAAGGGTAGGACTGGACAGATTTTCGGGTGAGCATTTTATTCTATTAGTGATTTATGACAAAAACAATATTTATAGGTGATGTTACATTACTTCCTGTAAGCACAAGAGAAAAACAGGCTACCTACAGATGATGGAAATACATCCTTAATTGCCTTGCCTGATATTACTGCACCAAACTCTCCAAACACAGGAGCAGACACCCCTTCTCACAGCAGCACTCCATTCCTTCCTTCCCCATCCCTTCAGGCAGACTGTGAGCAAACCTGACCCCATGGCTCCCTTCCTCATTTCTTTATCTTTTTGCCTCTTTTTCTCTGTGGTTTCCAGTAGCAGCAATGCTACTGCATCACTTCTGTATCCTATAACCAGCAAAATTCCCCTTTGCTCCCATTTCGGAGTAGGCTATCTCAGTGCATGTGGTTGGGATTCTCACAGTAACCAAACAGAAGAGCATCAGTTTTGCTTGCTTTGGAGTTTCTGCTAATCCCAGTCTCTTGCCTGCTCCACTGCTTTGTTTATGCAGCCCTTTTGCTGTTCCCTGCCTGCCCTTACAAATGTTGTTTTGACATCATGGTGACCAGGTGCCCCACCACCCCTTCCATCAACAGACACTTGTGCAGCAGATGGCACAAATGGGTTGGCAATAATTTAGTGTCTCAGCATTGGATTGCCTTGTCTGGTGCTTGTGATGATGGCTAGACGGGTTAATGACAGTGGCAGGGAAAAAAATATATTAAAAATACTGTGGGGATGCACTTTCAGAGAGGAAAGCTCTTCCGTGGGCCAGAAACACTGCTGAAAATCTCTGTTCCTAATAAGCATGAGCTATACTCTGTAACAAAAGAAGCTTATTTTAGTGCCTTCAGTTTAATCATTTTAAAAATATCAAGGTTTCCCTTATCTCCTTTGATCATCATAACTCAAATGGTTCTGATTATATTTTCTGCCGTACATTACAAGACTTTGGTTAGTTTAGCTATGCTGGTCTAAGAATAATAAATAAATAAGATTGGTAAGGGGTGGTGAGAGCTTTCATTAGACCAACAAATAATTATTTGTGTGTACATACCTGCTGGCACACTGAAATGCATGGTTAGAATTAAAACCCAGTGGTAAATGCTAAAGTTTTTTATTCACTAGTTGAGTTGTTGCCAAAAAAACAGCCAGATTTTTTTAATATAAACCCTTATAAAGAGTTGGAAGTCAATTCAATGTGAATAATTGTGAAGTTCAGGAGTGTTTGGATTCAGGGTTCCAATACTGAGCTGAGTAATCTACAGGAATATGTAGATCATGCAAAGAGTTGGAAATGAGTCATAATCAGTTTCTTTACTCTGCTGGCTTCTTACTCTGAATAAATCACTTGAACTGTTTTCATCCATTTCGCTGCTTCTAAATTGGAGATAATATTCCTGTCCCAGGGGTACTGCAATGATTAATTAATCACTTCAAGTCCCTTGGGACTTGAAAATGTGTGCATGTGTGTATATGTATCTTCACATATGCAGAATATATATAAATATTTCCTTTACTTTGTATGTTAGGCATAAAGGGTGTCGTTCTAGAATCAGCACTGAAATTTTTGAACAAGAATAATCAAAAAAAACCCATCTTGGGAATTCAGGCTGTCAAATTCAAATGACAGTCATACTTCCCATCTCCAAATAATCTCCAGCTATAAAGTTCTCTCTCTTTCCTTGAAATCGTCTCCCTCAGAAGACTCAAAAAGCAAAAGTTATTGATACTGAAGAAATTTCACATTGCTTTCCTTTTCCAGTATGATACAGAGTTATTTGTATTCTGCTTTGTGGGGCTTTGTCAGGCAGTATATTATACTGCAGTCTGGACCATTGAGAGGCACAAAATAGCTCCCACCACTGCAGCTATGAGGGCAAGAAAAAGAGAGGAATAAAGCAGAAGAGTTGTATTTTAAGAAAAAAAAAAAAATGGATGCATTTGGGCTCCTTATGCAGCATTACTAACCTTCAACTGTTGGACTTAGAGGTCTTTTCCAACCGTAGTGATTTTATGATTCTATGATAACACTCTGTAGTATCACACACAAGGCTGAGTCAATGATCACTAAAAATGTGGTTGGCTGTTCCAAGCTGCTTTCTGGACCCATATGCATAATCATAAGACCAGCACGTAAAAATGAGGCAGTTCTGCTAATTTATTTAATACATAATATTATGTATTTTATTTGTTTATTTTTTCTTATTCTAAGAATAAGAATAAGAAAAAATAAACAAATAAAATACAAATAAAATATCTGTAATATCTTTTCTTTTTTCCTAACTTCTTAGAGTTCTAGCTTCTTAAAAGAGAAACTGAAATAAGCCTCTTGTATGATCACAATATGACTGAGTCAAAAAACAGACATATATTTTTCACTGCTTTCTGCTTTTAAGCTGCAGCTACATGGATTTTGCTGTTATTGGAAGGAAAAAATAAACTATATAGAGCCCTGGCACACATTTTCAGCTCAGCCTTAATTTCTCACATGACCTTGGGCAGGTGTTTTCAGCCCACATTGGCTCAATTCCCCATCTGTTGATCAAAGCTAATGTCTAGACCAAGTAGAGTCAGTTGACAACTTCAGAGTAAAATGATTTTTTGCCCGATTCACCAGAATGAAAAAAATTTGAGAAAACACATCAAGTCCGCAAAAGCTTTTGACACAAAAAACCAAAAGGATACCGTGAATCCAGTGACACCCCTTTGGTGAAGCAGGTTTGCTTCTCACACACGCTCCATATCTCTGGGATAAGGCACTTTTTACAGTTGTCACTCTTATAATCATATATGTAAAAATCCAGAGTAGTAAACTCCCAGGTCCATCCAGGACTCTTGTTATGTGTCTCTTTACATGACATGGGCAGATTTCCATTATTTATTGTGTGGATGAGGATTTGTTGCTTAACCCCAGAGGCTGTTAAATTTCCAGCTCTTTTTGTGGCTCCTCTCACTGGCTGTCTATTGCACAGACAGGGCAGCAATTCCTCTCCTTCCCAGATGGTCATTTCCCACAGCGACAGAAAGATCCTGGAAATATCTGGTCTAGTGAGCCTTGTAGGCACAGGAGCATCCTTCTTCTTCTAAAACCTTACACTGTTCTCATTACTTCCATTAACTATCTTCTGCTGTGATGCAAAAATACCAAATAATAATGATTCCTAGAAATTCTTCCCTGTGAGGGTACAGAGGCCCTGGCACAGGTTGCCCACAGAAGCTGTGGCTGCCCCATCCCTGGAAGCGTCCAAGGCCAGGTTGGACGGAGCTGGGAGCAGCCTGGGATAACAGAAGGTGTCCCTGCCCACGGCAGGAGATTGGAATGAGATGATTTTTAATGTTCCTTCCAACATAAGCCATTCTACAATTCTATGATCCTAAGATATTTCCCTTGTTAAGGTAGAGTAAGAAATCAGAAACTGTCAAATGTTTGGAAGCTGGAAATTTGAACAACCAAAGAGCTGAAATCCAAAAAGTCCAAACAGCTAAAATGATTTCACAGCCTTTCTAGTTAAAAAGTACTTCTACTTTCAACAGGGTCTTATTCCCTCACAACCTGCAAAAAAAGAATTTTGTCAAAAAATGGTCCTCCTTCCTAATCAGGCATTTTGACTCATTTCTCGTGTTTTTGAGAAAATAGATAAAATAAATATATATTTTAGGTAAAGAAGTAAGTTGCTAGGAGGAAGGAAAAGATCCATTCTGTAAAAATTGGTGAAAAACAGGTACAAGTATTACTCTCTGACTGCTCTTTTACTAAAAATATACATTTAAAGATGACATGTGCACAAATTTTACAATGGAAGAGACCAAGAAGTCCTTTGCCTTCCTTCTCATTTTGCTTTTAGTTTGGTATCCCTGTATCCCACTGTTTCAAAAAATGGTCTTGAATTTGTGTATGTGTGTGTGTGTCTGTATATAATGACATATAATAACATCTTAATTAGATCTGTACTGTAATGGGCTCATTAGTATAAATGTGTGTAATTGGCCTCTGTTCTGCCACAGAACTGGAGTTAATCAGATAGACTTCAAAGGGCAAACGGAAGGATTATGCCTCACCTCATGGGGACACAGTCCTTCCTTTGAAGTACCTGTTGGCATCCAGAAAGTTCTGTCAAGTCATCAATACATTTTAACTACCTTGGGGTAGTTTCCTACCTTTTTCTTCTGATGTAAAAAGCCTTCCTTTTTCTCTCATGTAAATATCCTGCTTGGCCCGATGGGATCTGGAACCCCAGTTGATGCCCTGAGTACCATCACCACAGCCAGAATCAACCAGTCATCAAACACTTTCTTTTTAGTATACAAGAGAAGTAATTGGGTTCTTCACAAGTTATACAAACACATACAGAAAGCAGTGCTGATATTAGGAAGGCTTCAACTTCCAGCTAAGAGGGGCCCATACGAGTGTTAACCAGGGTTATCCTTGTTAATTCAGAATCAATTTTTCTGCATATATAAGTGTTCACTCAGTTTCATGATTAAATAAAATGTCAGAGCTAAAATATATGCCTGCATATTACTACTACCCATAGACGAGTCAGGCATTTTCTCCTCTGTTTATTCAACAGCAAACCACTGTTATTTGCAAAACAAAAAAGCAACACAGTGAGAACACTGAAATCCTTTCTATTTCTTTTTTAAGTGCTCAGACTAAACCACACAAAACCAGCCAGTCATTTCTTCCCTGCCAACTGATTATGCAGGCATGTTGTTTGAAAGCTTGCATAATTTACATTAACATGCCTAAGATCTCAGGTGACTATGCCTTTGAGGCCAGCATGATAGCCCCAGTGGACCAAGATTTGATATTCTTCCCAATATCTGACCCTTTTTTCCTTGTTAATTATAAGCAGACTTCCCTGGCCTGGGCCTGGATCTGCACCTGTTTCCCATCTCTGAGCAGCTGCTAATTAGGTTGCAAATGGTGGGGCTGGGCAGAGCTGGCCACACAGGCTTCAGAGCCCATTGATCAGGCTGGCGTGCCATGCACACAACAATTATTGCCTTCTGAACTTCCCACAATGAAAGCTGCTCCCAGACACCACATTGTATTGAAATTAAAAATTGTATCACTTCTCACCCTGCTGATATGTAACAGCACTGCTCCAAAGGAATAAGGGACAGCAGAGGATGGATATTGGATCCAGCACTCCCCTGTGCAGTGAGAAATAATAAATATCTTGAGCTGTGTGTACTTAAGCTGGAAGTGACTCCAACAGAGTGTTCGTAATGTTTCTCTTAAAATCATTTATTTGTCCTGCTGGTCCCAAGAAAAAGTGACTTCTGAATCTTATCTTGGAAACAGAGTTGTGAATGATCCTAAAAAACCTTATACTGAAATAATCCTAAAAACATTGTTTTGATTAGTGGCATTTGAGCACCATCTCAAGATAGTGGGTCAACTGTAGCAATATTCAGCAATTTAAGCTAAAATTAAGGATTTTCTTTTTTAGGCAGTGTCTTTGGTGCTCAGAAAAAAAGCAGAAGTACATTAAAAGCACAAAGGCTGATTTATTTGCTAATAACTAAATAAATAAATGTTGTATTTCCAGCCCAGATGGTGAAAGGTGATAAAAGTTGCAGAGAAATTGAGAGGAGTTCCTCATGGAATGAATCAGGTGACTCCCTGCTGTTCCATGATGTGTCAAAAAATGTGTAATATAAGTTATCCATGAAGTATATGGAGATCCTCCTGCTTTTATCACACTAAATACTGAGACTTTGGAAACCTAATGATATATGAATTACTCCAAAATTCTACAGATAAGGAAAATATGGTATAGAGAAGCTAAAGGGACTTGCTTGACGAGGTAGAAAAGGTTTCTGCAAGTGAGGAAGGGATTGTATGTATATCTTGTACTGAAACCACTGAGACATTCTTCCACCTACCTGGAGATTTATCTAATTCCACTGTGGTCAAGGATCATCATTACCAATGGACTGCATGACAGGACCTTCTCTGTGGTTCTAGATCTTCAATTCAAGAAAGAAAAATAAAACACTAAATAATACTACTATTATTTTTTTTAATGTTTATGTCACTGAGAGCAAGTACAAGAGCAAATACTCTGAAAAACTCATGGGTCTTTACCCAGACTTACAAACCCACTCTGAATAACACACCCATCACCTGTAAACTGAGACATCTGCAGTCCAGAGGATTCTTTGCTAAAGGAAATATTCTGAAGCAACTTTGCATAGAATGCAGAATAAATCAAAGATTTTCATAAGCAGAAAATCATGTGAAACACACGCTATTAATAATTCACTGTGAATTATTTTCTTGTCTTAGGATCTGCAGGCCAGATTCCCAGCTGGTGTAAATCCACACAATTGTCTCAGCTTCAGTGGAGCTGTGCTGATTTACACCAGCTCAGGAGCTGACCCAGTGTGTTGATCAAGAGTATTTCATCAGCATGATAGGACAGTGTGTGCTTTGAGAAAAAATAAAAGAGTGGCACGCACTGAAAACAGTAACAAAACAGTTCACCAGCTGTTCACAATCTTAATATGTCTGTGGATGGTGTGAAGGAGATAGACAGCCCTTTGTGCAGGCTAATAGTGTGCTAGGAAGCTGCAGCAGGTGAAAAAACACAATAATAATCTTCCCAGATTTTCAGGAAATGATGATCTGAAACAATAGTTGGCAGCTTAACTCTTGTCAGCCTGTTGTTTTACAAAATCCAGCATTTCCTCTACTTTGAATTTGTATTAGCAGAGGATGAATCATTGATGCTGCTGGATCCCCTCATTTTTTATATACAGCAGAATGAATTATTTTCATATATCATGTCATGAGCTTTCTCTATTTTTACATTTTCCCACTGCAGTTGAATCAAAGTGAATATTTCATAGAGATTCCTTTTCTGTAGGGTTTGACCATAAATCAGATTTGCTGCAATCTATCTGCAGAGGTGACCTGTTTTCTCAAAGCTAACATGGCAAAAAAAAAAAAAAAAAAGAAGAGAAAAAAAGCCCCAGCCTCTAACTAAATAAATCTTTACCAAAATATTCTTTTAATTAAAGATGCACACTAATGAATATTTTTAAAATTGGCATAACTTACCTTTTATTAAATGTTTAAATACATCAAAATGTTGCATAGACTTAGCTTTGATATTTTGGACAGGCTTGGGATAGAGTCTGTCTCCAACCAAGATAAAAGGAAGCAGAAAAGGTAGAGGATAAATTTACATCAACACATGACTGGATATGAGTGGTTATGTTATAGTTAATTGCATTATGAAAGATTTAGAAAACCCTGGTCTTAGCTTTAGGCTTAAAGTAATTAACAATTTCTGCATATGTGAATCAGTGGAGATTCTGAATTTAACTTTAGGGGCATTAAAGTTTTCAATGCAATCCCTTAGCTTGTGTTCAGAGTCAGTGTAGTAAGGAACATCAGGGATCAGTAAGTAGAGGTTATAATAAAACAGTACTTGTACACTTGCACTGCATTGAATTTATTCTTCTAGGAGTGAATCAGATTTAAACCCCCAAATGTGGAGGCTGACCAAGATCTGAACTTATTGGCAGATTCTTTTTATCAGGCCAGAGAGATTTGGGAAAAGCACTTGCAAAGAGAAAAAAATATATATTAAATGAGAATAAAATTGCTGTTCCTTTTTATGTGGAAGTTTGGCCAAGTATTAATGATATGATGAACTGTGTCCTAAAAGGAGCTGGTCTTGACAACCAATGTCTTGTTCTTGGGAGAACTGATCCAAAGGACAGAGAAAACATCTATGATTTTGGGTTGGTCAGATATTTTCTTTCTCTTTCTTTCTTTCTTTCTTT
>NW_008240221.1:15511213-15523042 GCF_000691975.1 Corvus brachyrhynchos
TTCCCTACTTCCTCAAAGTGTTTCATTTTATTTACTCATCTGTTTTTCAGTTTTTTTATGGTTAAGTATATGTAGTTATACCTTCTTTGCATCACCTATGAAATCTGAAGTTAAGAGTTCCTGAGTCAAAAACTTCATGTTTACCTCTTGGTCTAGAAAACTTGGTCACAGTTACCCAAGTCACCAGGATATTCAAACACATTCTGCACAGTTCATTAGAAAACATAAATCCATCCTCTCAACACAGAATAACCTCTGTGCTGAGACAATGCTAAAATGTCGGGTTTGAACCTGGAGGTGTTTAATCCTGACACTGGAAAGCAAAATGCTTGGAAGAAACAGAAACATTCTACAAACATCAGTTCCTCTCAGCAAGGGACTCATGACTCCGCTGGTCCATTGCACAGCACAAATAAAGCACAAAGTTTTGCTGAAAACTTAAATCTGTTTGTGAATAACCTATAAGCATGCACACACACACACACACAAAGATTAACGTGCTGAATACACTTTTTAGTATGAATTGATGATCTTGTCCTTTTCTTTCTGTGATTGTTGACAGTGGTCCAAAAGTAGAATGACTTTGCTAGAAAAGCTAAGGAATCACCTCCAAAAGAGGTTATTAATCATTTCCTACTCAGATAATGTTAGAAAAATGGGGTGAAAACATATATTTGGACTTCTCTAAAAAAGAAAAATTAGATAAATTTACTCTTTTTTAATAATTCTGGTTAAGGGCACTCAGCAAGGTATAAACATAGGCCAGGAAATTTTCACATATAAAAAACCTGAAGTCTAGCTCTAGAAAAGCACAAGTTCCATAAATCATAGAATCCCAGAATCACAGAATGGTTTGGGTTGGAAAAGACCTTAAAGATCATTTCATTCCAACCCCTCTGCCATGGGTAGGGACACCTTCCACTAGACCAGGTTGGTCAAAGCCCCATCTAACCTGGCCTTGGAAACTTCCAGGGATGGGGCAGCCACTGCTTCCCTGGGTAACCTGTGCCAGGGCCTCACCACCCTCACAGTAAAGAATTTTCTTTTAATACTCCATTCTTTCAGACTTTCATTACAGGAGAGATGCTCCATCCCTCTAATCATTTTTGTGGTATCATCTGTACTCACCTCAACAGGAGTTGTGAGTCCAGAGTCCTTCCTGTGTTACATCAAGTGACACCAGTCACAGGAATTACTTCCTACATGATTTCCCCTTTCAGTCAATAGCCACCTACACTTAATCAGCAGAAAAGCTCCCAAGGACCTTTTGGAGATTGTTTCACTTGCATAACTACCTAAGGGTTGCCCTGGCATATCTGAGACATCTGCATGGTCCTGGTGGGTGTAGTCCAGGACCTACAGGAGAGCCACGTCCTGGAAAAACAAAATAATGGGGGATAACCTCAGTCATCTTCCACTGCTCTCTAAGAAATTCCTTTGTTCTCCAAGCAGCGAAGCAAACAGAGTTTTTAGGTAATGCCCTTGACCTTTAACAGTGAGATCCGGTCTTAGAGATCTTTCCAACCTAAATCATTCAATGATTCTATGATCTCAAATGGGATTAGATGGACTTTTTTAGGCAACTGAACTATGTTGACCAAATTCCCATTCTGATCAAGGACCTTAACTGTGAACACCTAAATTTCTGTGTGTTAATCTTGTACCAAACCAAATCTTAGGTCATTAATGTGAAGTAGACATTGAATAGTCATCTGTCTAAATGTGACCATTTAGTGCCATCTGGGATACCCTAAAGTATTCCACCTGGACTCCAGCTGCAACTCCTAAGACTCAGATGGCACTTGGAACCACAGCATATGTGGGCTATTAAACCAAGCCACTAAATTTTAGATGGCTAAAATTAGGTTAGATGAATCCTGCTTTCAGGGCCTCAGGATGCCACTTTTAAATCTTCTACACCCTATTAATCTGACACCTAAAGGCTAAGACTGGGAATAAAAATTATGCCTTTCATAGGCTTCTAAATGCAAGGGATACGTTATTACTCCTCAATAGGAACTAAGGCCCGAGGATATTTTACATCCTGAAGTCCTACAAAGGCATTCAGTGTATGAGTTTCTGTAAGCATGAAATGTTGTATCCAAGCATGATTTATAATAACTTTAGGTCTCTTAGAGAGACATAAGCTTGGGTAATGGATTGGGTGGATAGAATGGGAGACAGAGTGCTTATTTGTAGACAATACTCTTTAAAATTAGTCATCACCATTTTTGTATTGGTTTAGTGATATACTTTCAAAGATTAACTTATTCAAACTCTCATCTAGATTTGATGATACTTTTTGAATGATAATTTATTATCTGAAGTCTTTCTAACATATGCTACTCCAGATGTCTGCAAAATTTATACTAACATATACGGGGTAAATTGCACTTTGAGTTACTACATTTTGCTCCCAATATTCTGTCTGGTTCCCATATCCTGCTGTATTTCCACTTCTGGGTTTTGTGATAAAGCCAAAGAATAAAAAATTTGAGCAAATAAAGATGGAGTGAGCGCACGGCAGCTAGATCCTATAGATCATGGAGAAGTTCAAAATGAGAAGAACTATAAATTCCTCCTAGCTCTGCTGTTGCAGTACCATAACCAGCATTCTAGCTACATAAAAAGTAATAACAACTGACATATGGATGCCTAGGAAACATTTAAAATCAAAGACAGGCTCCTTTTTCTCAAAGCTCTTGTTTGTATTAAAGCTCCATGCATTGATATTTTGGCTATCTCTTTTTTTTTTTACACACTAAGTATCTTCAGTGATAAGTCCATGAAAGCTAATCTTTCTTTTTAATAATTTATCTATTCCAAAGCAATTTTTTCCTAAAACATGGTTTATTTATTTACACACTTAGGAATATGTACACATACCTTGACATGAACATCCTTAAAAGACTTGGTTAGATAACACTATTTTATTTTCAAAGAAAAAAGGCATATGGTCACAATAACTAGAAATCACTGGCCTTAGCTGTGCCCGTCTGAGACAGGATTCTGTGTGGAGTAAAGGAGACAATTAAGTTCAACTGTATCATTTGTCTAAGCCAGGTATCATCACCCAAATCTCCATTATGCTCAAAGGGAACAAACAGGTGATTCCAGCTGTGAATTATCTGATATAGTTGAGATTTTTTTTCTTCAGAATGAGATGAACCACCCTCTAGAGGCAAAAAAAAATCATTTAACAGTGACTTCTTAGCTCTGCTGTTAAACTACAGGCTAAGAGAGAGTTTCTGAAGCTACCTAAGAAGACCTTGCCTCCAAGAAATTAAAAATTTACCCAGCCCCATGCTGAAGATAAATAATAAAACCTCCGAGTCTTCTGATTATTATATTCAGACACCAAATCCAAGGGTTCCAGTGCTTTCTAAGATATATCACATACAAAATCCTTCCAGCTTTTCCTTTAAATCTCTGTGTTATTGCTACAACCACAAATAACACTCTACATTCTTGTTATTTATACTTAAGGTTCAGGTCTCTGTGTTTTCTTCCCAATTACTCCACTTTCTCTGTTCTCCCCTTGCTTATACAATCCATTTAATTTCCCTTACCCTTCTCTTCAGGGAATCTTGATATTCTTTTTATACAATGTGCTCTTGTAATTTTGACTGTGTTATCACAGTAGTGCAGGAAACTAAATATATCCTCCAGGTAGTTTGGACATTTGGAAAAGAGATGTTCTAAGCATAATATAGTCTAAAGCTGTATCTGAACCAAAAATCAAATTATTTAAAGTAAAACTCTTACTAAGGCGTATTAAACCCCTTAATTCCCAACCTTTTAAACCCTAAAAGTTCATTGCTAAAGAATGAATTTTTTTTTATTAATTTAATTTCAAATCATATCATTTAGCCTATTCTGTTATATTAAGCATTAGCTATTTATTACATTTCAGTAATATTATTAATACAATGCACTAAAATTATCTAGATTACTAAACTGCACTATTTGAATATAGTGATATTTATTTTAAATTGATAAGATCAGAATGATAATGGAAAAGGAAGTGGATATATTCATTCCTCCTTTTGCCCCCATCCTTTCACCAATACCAGATTTCAATGTTAACAAAATCTCCAAAGTGTGGCAATAACTGGAGAACAGAAATTACCATGCGCAGATTGTTCTCTTTGTCTCCTGAGATAGAGAATTGTTTGAGCAGAGGAGTGTTAGAATTTAACTTTTGAACTTTCCCCAGAGAAGCTGTGTCTGCCCCATCCCTGGAAGTGTCCAAGGCAGGGTTGGACGGGGCTTGGAGCAACCTGGGATAGTGGAAGATGTCCCTGGCCATGGCAGGGGGTTGGAATGAGATGTTCTTGAAGGTTCCTTCCGACCCAAACCATTCTGTGATTCTATGGAATTTTTCTGTCTGTTTGTCAATCTACAAACTACTTTGAAAGCAATATAATTTCATATCAACAAAATGTTTTCTGAAAAGTCTTCTGAGGTCATTCAGCAGCATATGGAGTTCATTTTTCATGGTCAATAGTTACATGTGGCCAAGAGTTGCTCTTATTACAACTGTGAAATGCTTTTGTCCTCAGTACTTGAAATCTTATGCTTCCAGTAATGTTGTCAGGCAGGTATATGACACAGGAAGGGAAGCCAAGGAACCCAACATCTGTTGGAGCTGCTTTCCCCTTTGTCCATGCCATGAAGCAAATCCCTTCTCTGCAGGACAGCCCTGAAGGTTAAGTCCAGCCATCAACTCCATATGATCATAGCAAGCCTGTGATGTCCAAAATTGTGCAAATGTTTCTGCAGTGCTGGGCTGTAAATGTGGGAGGTACAGGTTTGGCTTCAAGGGAACAGAACAGGTTGTCGAATATCTGAGACTTGACTGCTCTCTATTTACTTGACTATAACTCTTAGAAACCTCCTGGTGCTGAGTACTCTACTGTTAAAGGAATAGGATTGTCATTCATTATGTAAAAGATTCCCATTTTTAGCCATGTGAAAGTCTACACTGGTCGTCAATTTTTCTTCTACAGGCAATGGAGAAATAAAGGGCTTTTCAGAGTGGGATTCCAGATTAGATTAGTTAGATTAGTTTTTCAGAGTGGGATTCCAGTTAGATTCCAGTTCTAACAGGCATATCTAACATAGATAGAACCAACTGGTCTCTGGAGATGCCTTACCCTTGACCACAAGGAAAATCAAGACTGAGTTAGAGAAGAAGTCTAATTATATAAAACTTTATTTAGGCAGTATGACTGCCACCTACATTTATCTACCCTGACTCAAAGGCTTGTTCCACATGCAGAAAAGACCAATAAAAAATGTAGCATATCTTCATTTCACGGGAAGGGATGCATGTGGCAAAAAAGGCAGCATTTCCATGTGCACTTCAGTGACATAGGAACCCAAATCCCAGAATATTTTTTTAGATGGGTCCAGTAAGATCAAATGACTTCCATAAAGTCATACACAGAGTCTGTCTTTAGGCAAGAGCTGAAGTTGGCCCTCCAGAGTCCAGAGCTGCTGTTCATCCTCATCACTATCCACCCCTCCTTCATCAGCCTCCTGACCTGACTAAACAGCACTGTCAGGGTCTCTTTCTTTTCCTTTTTTGAAGGAAAAGCTGTGTGGGTCTCTGAAGTTAAGCAAGTTTCTTCTGCTTTACACATCTAAATTAAAATCTATTTAAGAAAAAACTACAAGACATAGTGCAATTTTAAAGTCATTTGGCAAACTGATTCTGTCAAGAAAGCTTAGTTTCATTCTGTTTGCTTGCAACAGCTTTTTTTTTCCATAACTCTGCTGTTCTTGTTCTTTTAATACATTTGGGAGGCCTGTCAAGGCCTATCCACTCTCTAAATAGCTTTGCAGATTAAATTTTTAACTCTACTCTCTTCATGCAGATGTATATTTCTGACAAAGAATTGCACTGACATGTCATCTCCCATCTTTCTCACAAGAGAGGAAATAGCTACGTGCCAGTGCTGTTCGAAACTCTAACTCTCCCCAGCAAACAGTAAAATAAAATAATCATAATTATAAACCCCTGCATTGAGAAAACCCACTTCTTTATTTGAGCTTTTGCTACACTAATTTTGTTTGTCATAGCAGTTTTGGGCTATTTTCTTCTTCATCTTCAGCAACATTTGTAACCAACTAGTGAGAAACTGGGGAATATGGGGCAGAAGAAAAATGGGGTCTGTTGATTTAGTTGCTGCTACAGGTACACCTGAACTTTTAGCCAAAGACTGTGCAGAACACCCAGCCTAACCTTAAATCCTTTTTTTTTCACTCAGAAGCATTTTTATCATTACTTTTTCTTTTTTTAAGCATAATTACAAAAAAAAAAAAAATCCTACTCCACTGCAAATGCACTGTGTAAGGAAAGGAATGCCTCCCCTTCACAGGAATGAAGGCTTTCTGATTTACTAGATGGGGAGTGTGCCCAGTTAAGGACTTTTTGAGAGCAGTTGTTTCCTGGAACAGGGTGAGAGACAGCAAAGAGGGAACAAATTGAATTTCAGTGAGCAGAATCCATCCCCAGATTAGGTATGTAAATTAAAAGGGTCTTCGATGTGTCGTGCAGTTTGTCATCTTACGTTCAGCTTCCTTCTCCCCACAGAATCAATTGCATGTAAATAGGTCGTTGCTTATGCATAAGTCATTGCTTATGAATTCTTATTATCAAACACTTCTTTGGGACTCAAGATGCTTTTCTGAGATAAATATAGAGCAGAAATGGATGAACATGGAAGAAAAATACTCGTAAAGATAATGGGAGATCTCTGGGGTAACTCCTCTGCATCTAGTACAAATGTCCATTAAAGAGTCTGAGCATTTATGGTCATAAATACTTACTCAAGGTGTGGAGAAAGCAAAAGGAATGTTTCATGAACCAGGATTATTAAAAAATAAAGGAGATTGCACTTTCTGGGAGTTGTTATATGACAGACTTTTTACTTTGACAGCTATTGAGAAATGCCGAGTTCTGTCATTTAAGGATATTTCCACATTTTTGTCCAGCACTGGGGACAGAAGTTATGCATGTTATTCCCTCTTCTCATTTTGTTGTTATGTGCCTGATTTTTGTCTCCCATTTAGAAGTTCAGGTTAAAGTTTATTCTTATCATTTCAATGCTGAGACAATTATTTTCTATTGGTCACACTGGAAAATTTTCATATTTTATTTTATTTCCAGATAAGAGATAAACTCTCTGAAAATTATGTAGATTCCTAGCTGCCAGACTATTCACTCTGTGCTGAACATGTGGGCTTTTGTCCCAGTCTTTTAGATAATTTTTGTGGATTGCTCCTCTCTGCTGAGGTTCAGGGCTGTTCCTGTTGATTGGAATGAATTAAACATTTCATGGAACTTAGGATGTATTTGTAAGCATTTGTAAGTGTTAAAAATAATAACAATAATGCATTTTGAAGCAATTTCTTTGCCAGTGGAATAATTTGCCACTGGAAGGACACTTGCCCTCAAAAAAAAACCCCAAACTTTCCCCTTCCTTAGGATCACAGTGGAACAGTAAATATAATGACTATTCAAGAGCAGACATGGAAAAGCTCAATTACCCTTTTACATGTGGAAATTGAGTTAAGAAAAATAAAAACCCCAAATCCTCATGGTTATTGACTGTTGGATTTCATTGCTGGATTTCAAAGCTTGTGAGGATCTGAGTAACTGAAACAAAACGCTTCACAGTGGATCATCACCCACTCAGCTGTTAACTCCATTTATGACAGTATGTTTTGAAGTGATGGAGTTCATTACTCCACTGATTACAATCTGTGACCATCTACCAGAAGGAAGCAAAGGTTTTCACTGATCTCTGTCTGGGAACAGGAGTTGAATATTTTCAACCCACGTACAAGCATTCATTAGCATTGTACTTGAACTGGGTATGGAACTTACTAGTGTGTGGATGGTGATGGGATCATCTCAGCTCATAAAAGATATTAATACTCATCAAAAATAAAGCAAAATACTGTAGAAGGTGGAAAACTCCATTGTCGTAGCATCAGATCCATTTAGGTTGGAAAAGATCTCTATTGCCCTTCTTCTGGACATGTTCCAGCATCTCAGTGTCTTACTTGTAGCAAGGGGCCCAAAACCAAACACAGTGTTTAACATGCAGCCTCACCAATGACAAGTATAGGGAGATGATCACATCCCTAGAATCAGTCTCATGAAATGTGAAAAACTACATCTGTTTAGCTGTTCAAATCACCTCAATAATTCAGGATGTTAAATACGTGATGGTTTTAATATTGGAGCATTGAATGGTAGAATATTCAAACACACAGCACCTACACACTCCCAAAAATTCCAGAGCCTGAACTACAGACATTAGAAATGGAAAAAAAAAAAAAATTTATGCCTGAGCAGTCCTCCACAATGTTCTGCTGTTATCCTTTGTTTCACCTTTGAGAGGTGTTGAAATACATTGAGATTTGGTGTGTGTTTGGGGTGGAAAGCAGCAGTAAACAAGACTTTCTGTACTAGAGCTTCTGAGCCAGTTGTGATGGAAAAGAATTAAAAGACTGAGTTAAAGGTGTTATTAGTAATTTCAATACTCAGGTTTTTTGGGTTTTTTCTGATTCATCTGCTGCCATGAAGCAGGTGAAGACTAAACCACAGCTCAAGAATGAACTTGACAATTTGTTGAAAAAGTGTTACATTTGAAAAAGCATTTAAATCTGTTTTGCTTTTACTCACATCTTCCTTAAGGAATTTCAGTACAGAGCATAAGGTCTGTCAGAACAATATTTTTGGGGAATAAATCTATCAACAGCAAAATTGTTTCAATATGAGAAAAAAAATTGCATTTGCAGAATATCATTCCATTTCTTTTTTTCTTCATACATTTCAGTTCAGGGAATTTCAATTCCACATAAAAGCTGACAATATTTAAAGCACTAAAAGCAGATTATTTCCACTGTTTCCCTCATTATTGGGAGTCCTGGAGGGCTCACTGATCATGGAAGTTCAAGTAATACTGTAGATAGGTTGTGCTCACCACTGTAAAGACACATATACCTTATCACAGGTACATCCTCATCTGTAAATACAATATTTTTAATTAAAAGGTCCTACTAAAGAGAAAAGAAAAAGAAGGCATGAAATTTAGAACAGTTTTTTCCAGGGAAGTGGTGGAATTACCATTGCTGAAAGTGTTCAGGCATAAGTGTTAATGGTTTTGTGGTGAACACGGTGGTGGTGCTGGGTTGACAGTTGGTCTTGATAATTCCAGAGGTCTTTTCCATCAATGATTCCATGATTCTGTGTAATTATGCCCCTCTGAAAACTAGTAGATCCATTGTGTCAGGACAGCTGAATGACATAGGAGACTTAGGAGTGGTAAAGGTTTCCTCATAACTTGAGGATTTCAGAGTACAACCTGCACATTTATTTACTTGCAAGCTAATTTTAACTTTTGTGACTGAAGCTGTAACTACCAAAGGACTGAGGGATCCACATAGCAACTTCTGCCGGTTAAATAAAAGTGAAGGTTTGTATCTTCACATCTCTTCTCATTCCTGGTGTGCTATTTAAAATGTTATTTTGAATTTCTTTTTCAGAGGGGCTGTCAGTTCACCTTTGAGAGAGCTGCAGTTGCTGTTCTGTCACCTCTTATGAAAGGTTCCAGCCTGATAAATGATAGCAAAGCAGATCTGCACAAACAGATGTACACTCCGCTTTGCCTACGTTAGTTAGACTCTTTATGGCACTTGTAAATTAAGGAACAGAATGATATGGAAGAATATTAAACAAAAATGCTGTTCCAGTTGACATGTTCCCTGCACCCATTTGGTTTTGCCTTGATCTAGTCCCCTTCAAACTTGTTCTTTGTCAGACCACCTTGTTCCATACTATTTCCCTTCTTACAAACATTGATCTCTGTTGATCTGGACTATAGAAATCAGGCCATTTCTCCAAGAAATGAGGATTTCTCTTTCCCCCATGACCTTTCTCATCTGTGCAAGTGTTTTAGGCATGGAATCTTCTGCTCCCTTTTTGATACAAACTTGACCTCTGTTGTCTTACTTGGAAAATGCACTTGATTTCTAACAAGAGCTTTTCAAAATGTAACACTGCTGATTTGTTGGATAATGAAATCCAAATTGTTCCACAAAAAAAGGTGCAATTATACAGCATGTAATACACAAATAAATTGACTTAATGTTACATTATAATGAAAACTGTGCAAAATCCTCTACACAAGCACAATAAAATAATAAAAAGTAATAGAACAGGTAATAGATGTAAAATAAATGCTAAAAAAGTAGTTCAAATCATTTTCATACCAGTCAAAAGATACTGAGAAGGGCGCATCCAATCACAATAAAACACCAGAATGAAACACTTCTAAATAGTAATATAAATTTTTGTGGACACTTCATGTCCCATGATGTGGAATTGACATATAGTTTGATTTTCTTTTTCCTAATGTAAGCCACAGTTTTACAGTCCTAGTGAAAACATTTTATTGCTGGGGATGTATTAGACATGGTTCATTTCCCTTCTCAGTATGGCTTTAATTTTCCACATCCATGGCTTGACACAGACCCAAACACCAGAAGATGGTTGTCTGCTATAAAGTGTTTGGTTTTCTTTGATTGCTTTACAATTTAATCTATAGTTCATTCCATTAACCCTTTCCATTTTAATGCCACCAAAGTCTTCCCCCTCTCCTTAACATAAACTTCCCCTGAATCATTTATACTCTCATGTCCAGCAGATTACAAAGAGAACAGGAAGAAGAGTGGTGCTGGGGGGACGAGCAGTTTCTTCTCAGTTAACTTCCCAATCGGTGAAATAATTGAATGCACAACAGCAACAGGATTTTCCCTTCTGTTTTCATAATACATTCATAATTATTCATTCATTTGGTTTGGTCATATTCATACCAACACACAGAGCCAAGAAAGTGCCACTGTCATTCTAACTTTCTCCTCAATCCCTGCTCTTCAGGGGGGAAAATAAAAAACCCACGTTCCCGTCTGCAGTGTTGTCACATCCGATATCCAGTTCCTTCCGGCAGAGAAAGTGGATCTGGGAGGGTCACCAGATCAGCCTGTGCCTCGGGGCTCCTCGCCTCAAGTACAAAAGACTCGACTCAACTCATGTTAGTCATGTAGGTGGCCTATCGGTGGTGACGGACTGCCAGCTCGGTCTGTGGGCTACCCGTGATAACTGCCTTGAAATGCTAAGTGCTTAATTAAGGACCTTTCATATCAGTTATTGAGGGCTCCATCTCCCATAGCCCAGGGCGTTGTACTTTACAGAGGACTCCCCAGAGCCACAGCCAACTTTATTGCAGTGACAAGTTAAAAAAAAATAAAAAAAAGGAAAAGAAAGAAAGGGGGAAAAAAAGGGAAAGAGAGAAAGAAAAGAAACAAGTGGTTTTAATCCTCTTGCAAGCTCCCAAAATCTAAATACAAGCAGACAGCTGAGCTGACATCATGATCTCCTACTAAAAATACTTTTTTTTTTTACTGTTTATGAGAATTTTGCTTGCTCGTGTTTTGGGTAAGGTACGGAGTCATTCCTGACGAGACGATCAAACCACTCGTGTTAACCCACGGTGATATTCTGCAGTGCACAGCTTTTCCCTTCCCTGAGAACCCTCAGTACCAGATGAAGGGACATGTTTATTTAAAGCAGAAAAAACAGATGTTTGTGCCTAAACCTTGTATAATTAATCCTTGCTTTTCAAAAAACAACAGAGCCAGTTCTGACAAGGAAGGGGAGAAATATTTCACTTGCTTTTCATAAAACAACAGATCCAGTTCTGTCAAGGAAGGGGAAAAATATTTCACAACCGACTTAAGTAGCTGAGGTAGGGA
>NW_008240221.1:15523062-15545188 GCF_000691975.1 Corvus brachyrhynchos
GTGATCTGTTCTGCTTCTGATTCCTCGTGAGGGCATCTATCAGCAGCAACTCCGCTGAAGTCATTAAAGTTACATTGCTGTGTAACCACCATAAGGACAATCCGAAAAAGCCACAGCTTTCATTCAGGATGTTCACAGACAGGCTAAGCACAGTGGAGACATTTCTTATAGTGCATCAGTTTCATACCAGAATTATTCTTTATTTGCAGCAGTGCAAGAGAAGTTCAGAATCAGGACAAAGGACAAAATGTTGTTGCCAGTTCCTTTAGGACCAAATCAAAGGAGCATCCATAATGTAGTTGTAGCTGGAAACTAGAATCAACAAGCTTAATAATTTTAATACCAGGCCTAATTGCCATCTCATTTACCCCCACCATAGCACAGCTGGGGAGGTGGACTGTTTGCAAACCCAAAGTCATCGAAACCCAAAACTTGGGAAGAGTTGTCTGCAAGTTAAATTCCAGTTTTTAGAGTCTTTTGGGACATCCTGAGCCTGCGGTCTGGGTGCTACAGGCTGGGCAGAGCCTCATGAAGACATCCAAAGGCATGCAGCACTCCCAGCAAGGGACACGCGTTCAGTGTTGTACTGCAGATGTAGCCAACCCCTTGCCATCATCCCCAGCTAGCTAAAATCCTAGGAATCCAAGCAGGTACAAACAGCAAGGCAAACAAATCAAACCATCCAATAGGTGCAGGCTGACAAATCCTCTGTTAATTTCTTTTCCCTAATATCCCTTCTTCTACTCCTTTTTTGTTAATCAACTCACTTTGAGTTATTTTATGTACCTGAACTTCCTCAGTTGCCAACTGATGTAGAAGAACTGGATGTCTAAAAGCCAATGACACCAATATGATTTATTTTTAAAATGCAAGTGACAAGTATTTAAAGAAAAATGACACTTTTTAAACTTGGGTCATATTTTATCAGCACAACTGCATAAAAATTTGAGAGCAGAGGATTTTCTTCATTAGTCTCTGTGTATTTTAATACAGTCCAAGGTTTGTATTTTATATTTAAATTTAACTATGGTATCCTAAATATTTTAAATATTCTATTTGGTATATGGTGCTGTGTATATTATATTTTGTGTACTGCATTTAAATAATGTATAAGCAATTTTTAACCTGTTAGGAATTATAGTAATAAAAAAATAGATCAAGTTTATCTCGGGGCTTGTTTATTTTTTGACTAAGAGTTTAGGCATGACTTAAGTAGCAAAGATCGGTGTTATCTGAGATATACATTACTTATTGCATCTAGGAGAGATCCTGCAGCCTTGTTCATATGAAGTATTATCATACTCCTCCTGCACTTCACAATCTCCAAATAAAGGAGAAAAGATTAAACCTATTGCTTGTTCAGTGTGGTGAGATCCTTTGAAATGAAAAAAAGCTGGATAAATGGAAGATGTGATTGCTTCTTCATCTGAATTTGTAATTAAAGCCACTTCTTTTTCAAGGCTAAAATCAGGGAGCCTTCTCCTTGTGTACAGTTTTTCATGCCTAATTTAGCAGATTATATTTCTCCCACATCCTGTGACAGTTAAATAAACAGGCGTAGGAATTATCTTTAAAATCATTTAAGGTTCTCCATAAAAAATAAAATAAAAAGGAGGTCGACACGCTGAAACAAACAATATACCTCCAGAAAATGGGAATACTGGGGCCATTGTTTAATTTCCTAGACCAGGTTACCAGGAAGATTATTGATGATTCCAAGCTTGAGCATCTGTGCTCACTCAAGAGTATGATAGTGACAATTATTAACCACAAACCTGTTGGAGGGGCAAGAGTAAATAAGCCATCAGTGTGTAGCTGCATGCCAGAGCTGTATTCCTCCGGACCGTATTTTTCGGCAGCAAACTCCACCTGATGACAGCTACAATCAACAGTGGCTCCAGGCAGCTGCTTTGCTGCAGGCCACATTCAATTATGTCGCCCTGCATTAGTCCCTGGCGAAGCTGTCACCTTCCAGCCTGTGAAGTGATAGCATGAAGAGGCTCCTGAAGTCTCGGCAGTTCTGCCTTCGGTTAGGGGAGCAAGGGGAAGAGATGGGAAAAAAGACCATTACCACTGTGCCTGCTTGCAGCATTCATTTTGCTCATGGAGGAGAAAAAAAAGAATAGCTTAGGTGAGCTGGATTCGGAAAGTTGTCTTGTGTTGGATAATTGAAGATTTTCTTTCGCCCATAAAAACCTTTTTTTTTCTTCCTACAGGGTTAGGGATAGAAACACATGTTGTTCCCTTTCCTGGATTTTTGGAGTTACTCAGCCTTTTAGAGGGTGACTCAGACTGTACTTAGAGGAGCAGGGAACTCTGCTGTACATTGCTTTTTACAATGCATTTTCCCAAGGAGTTCCATAGCATTTTGGGAGATCAGAAGTCATCACAGATTCATAGAATGGTTTGGGTTGGAGGGGAGCTTAAAGATCATCTCATTCCAGCACCCTGCCATGGGCAGGGATACCTTCCACTAGAGCAAACTGATCCAAACCCTGTTCAACCTGGCCTCAGACACTTCCAGGGATGGGGCAGCCACAGTTTCTCTGGGCAACCTGTGCCAGGGCCTCACCACCCTCACAGTGAAGAATTTATTCCTAAATTCCTGAAGGACCCTTTGGTTTTACCTGTTCAGCATCTACTCATGCAGAGCAGTTCCACAAAGCCTTCTGCCGGGAAGCACATGAACCATGGTGGGATTTTTAGGCAAAGGAGAGGAGTTTTCTCTGGCAGGTGAGACAGCACCTTGAAGGACCAAGGCAGCCTGATGGGCTGAGACCTGAAGCACAAATCCTTGTAGCTGAGGGAGTTGGTGGTGCTTAGCCTGGAGAAAATGAGGCTCAGGAGGGACCTTACTGCTCTCTACAACTCCCTGAAAGGAGATTGTAGCCAGGTGGGAATCAGTCTCTTCTCCCAAGAAACAAGTGAAGAGACAAGAACAAATGGCAGAAATGGCCTCAAGAAGTACCAGGGGGAATTTAGATTGGAGATTAGGAAAAATTCCTTCACTGAAGGGGTGGTCAGGCTTTGAAACAGGCTGTCCAGGGATCATCCCTGGAAGTGTTAAAAAAATGTGTAGATATGGTGCTTGGTGACATTGTTTAGTGGTGGGCTTGGCAGTGCTGGGTTAATGATTGGAGTCAGTGATCTCAGAAGTTTTTCCTAAATGTATGGATTCTATGATTCTGTGGGAAATGGGTGACTCCTCTGCATGTCCAGCACTGCGGCTGCAGGTTGACTGTGTCACCCCACAGAGTTCTTGGCACAATATGAACCCAAAGGGAGATGTTACACATGGATTTGTACTTTCTTCTCCTACTACTGCCCATTTGATTAGGGATAGAGAGTTTTCCAAGCAAGTGGATAGCTGTGCTCATGTACAGGGCTTTCCAGAACAACCCAAGCTCCCCCTGCCCAGAAATTTCACATCTCAGCTTTCAGAGGTACAATAGCACTAAAATTATACGATAGTAACAGTTTTGCCATATAGAATCACAGAATCATAGAATGACTAGGGTTGAGAGGGACCCTAAAGATCATCTCATTTCATCCCCCTGCCATGGGAAAGGACAGTTTCCACTAGCTCAGGTTGCTCCAAGCCCCATCCAATCTGGCCTTGAACACTTCCAGGAGAGGGGTTGGATGATATCTTCTGTGTATGCATTTATGATAAGAACGCACTAACAGTATTTACTAAAATCACTGAAGAGATAAGTAATCAAGTGGCAGTCCACATGGCACTAGCAACAATCTTCATTAAATAACACAGAAGAAAAACAGATGAGAGTTTTCCCCCATTAAGAAAGACAAAATAAACCTTAAGACACTTTATTTTTTTCCCCACAGTCATCTCCAACGTATAACATTCCACCAGTCAGTTGTATGTAATTAATATTCTCTCTATTCCACTCCAAGACATTGTTCTACTTCTCTGCTTATTTTACTTTGTTGCAGACCAAACCACTACATTCCAGTTCCATTTTTAAGGAGATGTTTTCAAAACTGCTTAATTCCTCAATACAGATTCCTTAATAGTCTAATGGGGTAAATTCCTGACATAAAACTTACTGCCTAAAAAAGCTCTTCGTGTCCTCTTTGAAAAATTCTACTTGGGACTCTAACAATCTTATCATATTTATTAATCATGTACTGCTTTTTCAATTATTAATATAAGTGAACCTTAATACAGAACATGCTTAGAAATGACTTGCACTTGGGCTGTGAAAGGAAAAGTGTTTCTTGCAATGCTGCTCCCACTGCAAGAGGGGAATGGCACAGGAAAGAAGCTGGGCTTTAGCCATCTTCATCTCCCTCTGAAAGTTTCCTGTGGTGTGCCTCAATTTCCCTATTTTAAAAGAAATGGTATCACAGCTCTGTTTTGCTCTGCTGTGGAAAAATATCATTTATTTCCTTACTGAAAGCAACAAAGAAACCCAGGTTCCTTCCACAAAACCTCACAAGCACAGAAACCTTCCCTTTCGTACATTTTTAAAGCGAGTCCTAACCATTTGCCTCAGTGCTGCAAAATAAAACTCTAAAAGTCCCAGTAAGCCCAAAAAAAAGCTGCACAATGAACAGATTGAGCAAGTGCACCTGGGGATAAATGCATTATGGACTTAGATCCATTATCACACCTCTTCCCGTCACAGCCACTATCCGAACCCCACAGGAAATCATTCATTGAGACGCGGAATGTCATTTTAGTTGTAGCATTAATTTCCCAGCTGCTGGTAAAGATATATTGTGCCCCTTCCTTCCATATAAAAGAAAATGAGCACAACTCCATTTGATAATTTCACTACTGGATGTAGGTTTTATTAAGGGCCAAGGTCTCTGTATTGTAAATGTTGGGAAATCCGTGTTCCTTGCTAAAGATGGGTCCTTCGATTTTATTGTCTCTCCAAGCAGTGAATAACATGCATTGACATACTGATGAGGAGGTTCCAAATGAAGAATATGGCCATAACTAAAATGATATTATTCTGTCCCCTCAAGGGGAAGGTTTTCTCTCCAATCCCAGCAGGAGGCACTTGTGATAAAACTCAGTTTGGGACATTATCCTCCTCATGTTTATTTACTTTTCCCTTTTTTTATATATGCAATCAATATGAAAATGGAGCCAAATGTATGTTATACCACATAAACCCAACTGTTTCCTCCCTCTCTCTTTTTCTTTATGCAGCAGATTGAATCCTAAAAACTTCTACCAATCTGAGCACCGTGGAGCCAGGATTTTTTAGTGCAGATAAAAGGCAGAAAACAAACTTGGTAACTGTGTGCAGTCTGGTTCTTTCCTTTGATTCACATGGCCTAATTTAGACACCTGAGTTAAGACAAAACCTGTAAAAACCCAGAGAGCTCATTTCTTTCCACTGATTACTCAGAAACCCTATAACAAGCCCCACAGATCATTATTTCTGTGCTGTAATTGCTTGAATTTGGTGAGACAAATCCTGACCCTGTTGTCCAAGGGACTGGTGTTCTTGGGGAACAAGATCTGGAATTGTGGCCATGGAAACTAGAAGCACCTACTGCTGGTAGATAGGCCTAATATTTACTATTATGGTGTTTTCTGGATGAAAGAAGCCACATCCAGATGGGAATGGGGTGCACTGGTCTCAGCCCTGTGGTATCTGCCAGTCTGGTTCTCCCAGGATCACTTTAAGTGGCTGCTCAATAGTAAAAATTAGTTCACACACAAGTATAAGCATTACCTTAGAAAAATGGGTCCTCCAAACTGTAAACAAAGGGGTTTTTCAATGAAAACAAGTGGATATTTTGCAAAGTTCTTTGTAAATGTTGCTCTAAGTGTTGCTCTTGTCTTTGCCAGATCAGTCTTCAGTGTTTAAATCCTGGAGAGCCAGATCTCCATCACAGACCCATATACATTAGTTAAATCCCAGGGAAGTGTCTCTTTCAGCCTCATTAGGAGCTAAGACAAACTTCACTGTCGTTGACAAAGGGTTTATTTTCACAGTGAATTTAGGGCAATCTTAGTCTGTTTTCAATGGGAAAATTCCATTATAGTCATCAGCTCTCAACAGTCTTTGCTGTGACATCACTGAGCTCCTGAAATATCAGAATCAAGATACCAAGAAAATAGTTCTGAATGCAGAAGAGGTCTAAAAATGCCATAGTTTACATCCAGTGTCTTTCTGATCCACCTGATCACTCAGCCATGCAACTGGCAATTCAAGGTAAGGAAAAGAAATTTCTCCAGAAATGTTTCTGAAGGAAGGGCCCCTTTAATTAGTTGCATGGACTAAGACTGGTTTGACTTGTGCTTGTTATCAAACCATAGTCTTAAAACCAGTTCAGAGTAGAGCTCTTTTCTCTCATTTTCAGTCTTTCTCTGAAAAAAAAAAAACCTCCAGAAAAATCAGAGGTGAGTCAATGGGAAGAGTCTAAGCTAATATTGTGAAAATGTGAGCTCTCCACATTGCAGAGGAGGAAATTCCATCAGAGAGGAATGAGTCAAAAACATTTATCACTACATGGTTCGAAGTTGAGATAATGTGACTTGACATGATAAACTCCCTCCCTTTCAAATGCCAGAACAATGTCCATTTTTAATCTTCTACCTTTACATGTTTTAACCCTAAATTAGAAATATATCCTGGCAGGAGGAAGTGACAGATGCTCTGTGTGGTGTGGGGGTGATGAAAATAGTACAGCTGGAACTGCGGTTGATGAAGAAGGACCTCTCATTTATCCGAGCTCTATATTTAGTGATAAGTTAGTATTAAACCACTAAACTGTCACAGAAACTCCATGGTCATTAAGATTTTCACAGTGCATTAGGAAAAAAATCTGAGCTTCTTGAACCAAAATACCTGTGCTCCTGTTAGGAGCTCAGCTACCCCTACCTAATTTAGAATAAGTGTCTAATAGAGTAAGGATTGTTCCCTCTAAAAGTATGCATATACTAATAGTGACTGTCCTGTTCCTCATAAAAATTATCCCATAAATAAAAATTATGTTTGGTCACAGTCAGGAAACACTCCAGGGAGAAGGATCCATTACATCATTTTTGTCCCCTTTCTAGGAGTCAGCCTTTGGGGCTCCTTAGGGCTTGGGGACATTTTCATTCTCAAGTGTTCAGTAATGACCTTCAGAAATGGTGATGATCCCCTCTGAGACTTCTCCTGATTGGGGCAGTCCCATGAAATGATGGAAAGGTGGTTTAGGATCCTCTCCCAATACAGAATCCTGTTTGCTTTCTGGGTAGAGGTAGCAATCACTGGATCACTTACTAAGAGGAAAAAATGAGACATCGCAGCAAGGAAATTACATTTTTTAGTCTGCTCGAAAAAATTTAGAATTTAAGTAGTCTTTTTTTTTGGTCTAAAACTGATGGCAGTCTCCCAGAAGTCCAAACACTGTGGTTACTGCCATGGTTAGGCCCCTTCCTGAAGAGAGAGAGGAAAAGTAGATGGCAGGAAGGAGTTTCTGCTGGTGGTGTGTATGAAATTCAGGTGTCTAAATCCCTAAATGGGAAACATTTATATTGACATTAATTTATTATATTAATTTATATTATATTTAGACCACCTTCCCGATAAAGTTTCTCACTGCCTAATTCAGTGTCTTAGTCTTGATGGAAATCAACAAGTCAATATCTATATGGCTCTTAGGATCCAAAACTTCATTCCATCAGTCTCATTTGAGGCTCTTGCTTTAGTAGATATTCTTAGAGCATCTCTCTCAAGCTGGATTATGCTCAAAATATTATCACACCACCTCCTGCCTCCTCCCTACCTGGGATTCCCCTGCTTTCGGTGGATCAAACATGGGGGTGTTGAACAAATTCCCTCCAGGAGACGCAGGGACTAAACCCCTATTTTCCATAGATGAAGTAGACACTCTTTACAGTGTGATTCCTCTGATCCTCCCTAGGAGACATCTTTCTTTCTCTGGACTATAAAGACACTCTCAGGTGACTTTTCTCACATAGACATCAGATTTCCAAATTTATCCCAGACATACCAAATTGTGACTAACATGGAAATACTCCAGTGACCATCTTTAACAATCATAACTTTCTTTTCCCCCACATTTCCTACCCTCAAGCATTTTCTTGTCCCCACTTCAGGAGGCAAAAATGGTTTGTTATAGTGCAGTTTTGCTTTTCCTTCCCCATTTCCAAACTCTGTGTTTTCCCAGAGACTGAAGTGTGACTCGTTCTCCAACCACAGTTTTGCAAATCGGGAGTCACAAGCTGTGCACAATTTGAATGTGCAACTAAAATCCAGTAGATCTGAGGTATTCAGGGAGTGATTTTGGGCCTTCCCTCTATGTATAAGCAGTGAGACCAATTCTACAGATTCAACAGGATTTATTCCATATGATCACCCAGGCTGCAGTGTCCATCTGCAGGGGAGTTCCAGACAGCAGCCTAATCCAGCTGGGATTGTTTTGGTCCAGGCTATTGAACGTTGGAATTCAGAGACAAACATATTACACAGAAGAGAGAAGGAACAAACATAAATCCATTCTGAGCTGTCCCCACTCACATGCTAAAGGCAGGTAAAATTATAACTGATATGGAGAAAGTGAACAGAAAATGTTTATTCATTGTTTCTTCTAATATACAAATCTAGATGGCATGAAACAAAATTCCCTGGTAATGAGTTTTAAACAATAAAAACCCATTGCATTTGCTGCAAACTGGAAATCCTCATTGCAGGGTGCTGTAGAGTCCAAATGCTGAGAGGATTGAAAAAGTGATCAGATGAATTAATGAAACAAAGTACATTGGAGGCATCATTGTAGCTTCTCTGTCAACATCCGAAGCAAGAGAAGTCCCAGAATCTTGAAAGATGAGTCATGGAAAATGGTTTATTTCTCTGTGTGCTCCTGTGAAACCCATCAGTGGCAGGACAGCAAGTTAAGTGGACTTTTGGTCTGATTCCTGTGCTTTTATACTCTGGGAAATTATCTGGGATATCAGCCACAAGATAAGCTGTACCTCTAGACTGCATTTTACACCAATGATGTCTTTATTCAAATATCATAGTAATACACTCTTTTCCTAACTTCTGCCAAAGTTTTCTTTGCATGATCATATCCACTCCTTTTCACAGGGATGTTTTGACACCAAGCCCGATGCATATGCAACTCTTCCAAATGGATCTTCTTATGGATCTTCCACAGGCCATGAATCTGACAGAGTGGTTTGCTCAGCTGCTGACACTGTTAAAAAATGTTGTCCACTGGACAATGTAGCTTGCCATGATAAATGAACTCATAGAAAGAAGAGCTCTACTCCATGTTCCAAGTGGTGATTCTGATGGTTCTAGATAGAAACATCCCATCCTTTTCCAAAGGATACTTGTAAGAAATTTTGCACTTTGATTGACTAACTCAGATGTGTTTTATAGAATCATATAAATAGAGAAGAGTTTGGATTGGAAGAGACCTTAAAGATCATCTCATTCCACCCTCTGTCATGCGTAGGAACACCTTCCACTATTCCAGGTTGCTCCAAGTCCCATCCAGCCTAGCCTTGAACACTTCCAGGGATGGGGCAGCTACATCTTCTTTGGTCAACCTGTGCCAAGGCCTCTCCACCCTCACAGGGAAGAATTTCTTCCCAGTATCTAATCTAAATCTACTCTCTTTCAATTTGAAGCCATTACCCCTTGTCCTGTCACTACAGACCCTTTCAAAAGTCTCTCTCCATCTTTCTTGTGGAGTCCCTTCAGGTACTGGAAAGCCAGAATTAAGTCACCTCAAAGTCTTCTCTTTTCCAGGCTGAACAATCCCAATTCTCTCAGCCTTTCCTTATTTCCAGCGCTGCTACCCCCCTCTGATCAATTTGGAGGTCTCCTCTGGACTCTGTCAAACAGGCTGATGTCCTCCCTGCGAGATGTACAATAAGCCTGGCTCAAGGTGAATGAGAAAGGAAACTAATCCTTTCAGTTGCAATGAGCAGTAAATTCGACTCAAACTGCCTGTGAAACAATCTCTTAAACTATTCTGGGTATGTTGAGATGAAATTAAGATCTAAGCTAAAAACTAAAACACTTGCCTTTCTTTTTGTCAGCTTACTGCCTCTTTCTTAGAGATATTTGCCATTTTTGCAAACTTATTTTAATCCAATCATGAGAAAGGTATGAGACTCCCCAGTACAGGCACTGAAAAGGGTTCTTCAGTGCGCTCAGCATGGCTGGAGATGGGATGCATCATGTGGGATGGTTTCCCATTCCATAGCCTGTTGATTTTCCACAGTAAACCAAAACAGAATTTGGTTAGTGGTGATTAATATTTCTTGCGTTGGGCAGGCTGTGGGCAAAGTCCAATACCTGAAAACAGAACACCCCCTTTCCTGAGTCGCTGTCCTCATTTATCCCAAATCTTTAACATGGGTGAACTCGTGGGAACACGCCCCAGGGAGTTTGCAGTGATGTAACTAAGTCTGAAGTGCTGTATTTAGCCAGATTTGGCAACTTGAGTGGAGAAAAGTCATAGAATCTTGGAAGAGCTGGAAAAATGGATCTTGAGGCTCCTCACATCTCCTGTTAGGAAGAACACTACTAAATACATCCATTATTTGGGATTTTGAGAGTCCTGTCATGGACCTGGAGAGCTGCACTTTGATAAAGCTGGCACAAATTAAAATAGAGGGAGTTTAGAGGCAGATATTTTGCTTTCAGGGACAGAATTTAACCTTCTAGTTTAGGACTGTGGATCTCTCATTTCAGTTTCTTGATCTCTCCAGTAGTTTGGGGCAAAATACCCTGTCTTCTTACTTATCTACTTACATATATGGGATTGCTTGAATTCCAGTGATTTCAGTGGGGATTGAAGGTCTTTGTGATTCCAGACCTTGGTTGCCTTAGCTCCCCCAAATACAAAACTAGACATAAAGATGCTTCCTGCCTTCTTGGGCTGTTTGGATAAAAATCCTTAACAGAGTTAGGTGCTTATATGTTTAGTACAGACATACAAGTCCCTCAGATGGGCAGCTAATATAAAGCATAGAGTACACATCCTTGATTTCTTCAGCCTTGCGGGCATTTGCACCTGCACAGAATGAGTGCCAAATAGAAATAAAACTTGGAGTCACATAATTTGTGCACCCTTTTTACAAAGACAAATGGCTACACAGGCTGCGAGGCACTGGCAGTTCAAAATAGAGACACATCTCAATATCCAGGAGCCTTGTGTTTTCAAGCGTTGATTATAAACAGAGGTGAAGACACAGTCCAAAATAAAGAAGATTTGATTTCCCTCTTAGGTTTTTCTTAAGGGGGATGTGAACAAAAGCTTAATTTTATTTTGCTAATTACTTTTGATGACGGTCAGGCTTCTGCATCCCTTTTTACAACAAATCTTCATGGTAGCTACTCTTCCATTAATTATCCCAATAGGAATAAAAACTCTCAACATAATAATAATAAAATAATAATAATAGCGTCATTCTTTAGTGCAGCAGGGAAAGATATTTTTTTTTTCTGTATTTATGAGTGACAAAAGGAAAAAGAACTGGGAAAAGGAGAAATTCCATTCTTGCGTCTTGTTTAACTAGTGCCCCCTCTTGTGGTACTTTGGCAGCAGTACCAACCCCCAAAATCTTGTTTTCTGAGGTAAAAAATATTCAGGATGTAATATAGGCTCGTTGCAAAGGTGATTTAAATACAAGGTACAGTGAAATAGATTAAATTATATTAAATGTTTACTCAAGAGGAGATGAATCAGCTGTCCATGTTAGAAAAAAGAACGGTGTTAAGGGGATGTGGTAGGAAGAACACAGCAGACAGGAGTGTAGGATGTGCCTGGCTGCTAAAATCATTCCCCTTCCCTTCTGAACTGGACTTCTCGCTGGTGAACAGCTCGCTGACATTTTAGTTACAATCTCTCTGAAATCATTGCTCATTCGAGCATCTCATCCCTCCTTTCTCTCTTCATTTTCCCTTTTCTCTCTCCTGACCATCTTTCTTTTTTTCTTAGTTTCCATTTCATCTGTAGCATTAGTTCTGCATTTTCTTTGCTCTCCAACTTTTTTCCTTGTTATTACTTCCGCAAGCCAGACAGACACCTCAGATCCAAAACAATGCCCAACAATGCCCTTTTTGGTTTTTTCTCCTTGTTTACCACCCCCAGCTTGGCTTTTCAAAATCACTTTCTAAGGACTCTCTGCTGATGCAGCATTCACTTTCCTTTCAGATTAATTCTATCTGTGCTGGCAGGAGCAGGAGGAAAGAATAACCCCAAAATGACCATTTTGAGCAGTGACTCACAGGATTCTTCCTGGAGAAGTTTTAAGCCAGGAGATGTATCTTGTTCTACAGGGATCTCTGTCAACTTCTCTTTTTATGCATTTAATGTTCTTCCCCAGCGATAGCCTAAGGGTGCTTTCACTAAACAATTAATGTAAGGCATCTCCTGGGAACCTAATGGGTATTTAGCAATAAGTTCACTTCCAGTGAATTGTATAATGTGATATTTTGACAATGGATATAGCGAGGTTCTTGAAAGGTGAAGTTTTCTCCAAAGAAGCACTAAAATATCTAACAGAACTTCTGATAGCATTTTGTGGGGTGGAATGGGATAGAGACAGGGTCGGAAGGAGTAGGGAATTTAGCAGAGTGTTAGGGCTGTTGTACAGTATGTTCTTTAATTTTAGTGTCATCCTGTAATAATGTTCACTTTCACTAATACAATGTACAAGTCGTAACCTATTAGCGAAAATAAAATTTGCTGTGACATTTGATGTGAAAGCCGCTAGCAATGAAGGATGTAGTACTGCAAGTGATATTTGTATTATGTTAATAAAAAATGATATTAACATATGAAACTAATACTAGGCAAGGAAAAGTGTTTAATATTAAGGCTTGAAATGCAGAAAGTTACATGAAATCTCCAGTCTGGTCTGATGTTGCTGTGTTCAGAATCACACTGAGAAGACTGTAGGCAGCGAGTTTTTTAAAAGCCAATTTTTAATTGTTATCAAAAGTAATTCCAAGAGCTACCACAACAATAATCTAGTATATTAATCCAGTCATTTAAAAACAGAAGATAGCATTTTTAAATAGAAAAAGTTACAGGTCATTCATCCAGCATTGGATATTTCTCTACTAGAATTATCCTCACTGCGTAATCCAAATAAAACTAAAACTTCAAAGATGGGGTGTAGGATTTTATGGCATTTATCTGTGGTGTGACAGCTTGCAAACTGCAAAATATGTCCAGCACTGTAGGATTGTGTGTGCGACATTTGTACAGAGCCAGTCTTCTATGGGTTACAGCATGATGTGATTTCACAAAAAATGAGTTGCAGATAGGTATGTACATAAAATCAGCTCATTTTTTTCTATTTATGCACTTGAAGCAGAACAGATTGGAGGGGTTGTTTTATTATTATGCTTTTTTCTAAGAGAACCATGTTATAGCAGAACCAAATAAATCTGAATCTATTTCTATCAAGCACATATATACATAAAGACAGACAAATAGAATGAAAAGGAAACAGATTTGAAGAGAAAACTGGACTAATTTTTTTTTACAGAGTTATTCTCAAAAGCAAAATTAAAGTTTTACTTTAATCTTGCATTGTTCTCATACACAAAATAACAAACATCCTACAAACAATGAAACTACAAGAAAAAAACAAAAGCAGGAAAAAAGTTCTCAACTCAGTTAACCCATTTAACCCACTTTTACAGATTATATCTTTTCTTTTGCTAATAAATTTAAAAATAAGAATTATCGATCTGGGTGGACTCTACTGTAGATTTTCAGTTATGATGTAATATTGATTTCATTTTCTTTCTAAAACAATTTTTCAAGGTATTCAGAGTGAACTCTATGTGATAGCTAACATCAGAGGCATACAGCAAATTATTCTAAAAGTGCTTTATTTCACAGGGTTCTGTCTTTCCTTCTCAGGCTTTATGGTAAAATTAAGCTCATTATCATATCTTGCAAATTTTTATTTTTTTTTCAAATATGGGAAACAATATGTTAATTTAACAAGGACATATCTAAGCAATGAAAGCATGCAAGTTCTGTTATTTTTATAGGAGTTATTGCCATTAAAAACAATGGTAATTCTAATATTTAACATTAATTCCATTAAAAAATGCAATAAAACATAGCTTTTATATGTATATTGTTTTGTTTTACTCAGTTTTCAAAATTGGAGTATAAATCATAGGCTTACAGCAGCCCTCATCCCAATCTCTTAAGTTTCTAAAGATAATCTCAATTAGGGCTAATATATTGTCAAATACACATTCCACAGAACAACAGAAAATGCAGGAAGGTAAAATAACTGCAGAGGCTTTTTCCTGAGCTGGGTACACGGTTATTAAAGTAGCACCCTTATGGCAATAATTCCCGTTCAATAAATGTAGCCTAAGGATTTCTAAGTAATGAATTTTTCCAGTTGAAACTGTAAATGAAGACTCATTCCTTTCTATGAAAAATGTCAGATTCTGGGCTGGTGGAAATTGGTGTAGTTCTGTTAATACCCCAGAACTCTGCTGATTTACACAGACCAACAAATTTGGACCATTTGTCTTGTGAAACACATCTATTTGCAAGACAGAATCCAGCAGAGTTGTCCCTTGCGATACAAACGTTTCTCAGGCTGTATTTACAGGCTGATTTATCAGCTCAACATTACAATGCACTGCTTTAACGTTCAGAGACGTGAGTGCAGCATTAGTCTATGTGCTAAACACAAGAATAAATAACAGTTGATGCCCAGAGCCTTAAACCTGTGCATATATATTCAGCTTCAGCCTCTCGACCTTAATGATCCACTCAGAATTGCACATGAACACAGCATTTGTAGCCTTATGCTCTAACAGATTTCTGTCTGCTTATTTTTGTAGAGGCAGTTAATCAGGGTAAATATGGAGTGTCTTAGCTGAAGGCTGTAGGACTGCTCAGGATTCAGATATCTGAATGTTTCAGAGGGTCCACATTTTAGGCAGACTCCTTACCAATACAGGGTTTGTTTTCGAGAAAGTATTTGACTGCAAAGAGGTAAGAGAGATACTTTCCTGCTCAAAATTATTTTCTTGAACTTATTTTAAAATCCTCACTCTTTATTCTTTCTTCCTCCTTCCTTCCTTATTCTCTAGCAAGTGGTAGAGTCAAAATAGAGCCAAGGTGGATTTCGAATCATAAAATCATTGGAGTTGTAAAAGATCTCTATAGTCATCATGTCCAATCATTAACCCACCATTGCCAAGTCCCCCAAAAAATCATGTCCCCAGGTGCCATTTCTACACATTTTTTGAACACTTTCAGGGATGGTGACTCCACTGCTTCCCTGGGAAGCCTGTTCCCATGCCTGGCCACATTTTCAGTGAAAAAACTTTTCCTAATATCCAGTCCAAACCTTCCCTGGTGCAACTTGAGGTCGTTTCCTCTCATCTTATCACTTGTTACTTGAGACACCGACCCCCACCTGGCTACAACTTCCTGTCAGGAAGTTGTAGAAACTGACAAGGTTCCCCCATTGAGCCTTCTTTCCTCCAGATTAAACATCCCCAACTTCCTGAGCTGCTCCTCATCAGACTTGTACTCCAGACACTTCCCCAACTCTGTTGTCCTTTTCTGTCCTTCTCTGGAGCATCTTGATACATTTCAGACCCTCTGAAACCCATCCTTTGGGTTCTCTCAATCAACATCCAGTGTTGCCTAAATCTCTTCTTCATGGCTGTTCCCTGGAGCATTCCTACCTTCATTTTAATTTGAGTCTCACTGGGTCTTTATTCTGAGTGGCTCAGCAGTTTGGCAGAAAAACATCCAATTTCTCTAGCTTGTTTACAAATCTAAAAACTGGAGACTCACTTTACTGAGAGATCTCCAAAGTAAACTTCATCTATCTCTGGAGAGCACTCTAAGATGTCAGTAAAGATGAATGATTGAGATGGAGGAGAGGCATGGGGCAGAAAACACTCCCCTATGGCTGTTATAGGAAAAGTCCTTCACGGGAACTGCTTCAGTGGGGTTGGAAAGGCTGAGAGCAAGAAGGGGAACAGCTCTGAGTCTGAATACTCCAAGAGAAAGACCTGAGTTCCATTTGTTACCATTTCTGCCTTGTCAGTTGGCCTTTTCTTATTATACTCATCAAAGCATCATAACTGAGCATCAAAGTTTGCAGTTTGTTGGGGTTTTTTTGAGGGAAAGTTGTTTTCTTGGGGATTGTATGACTAATGATTTTGAAAACTTTACGTGTTACAGAATCACAAAGTGGCAGAATGGGTAATTTTGGAAGGGACCAGAGTGCGTCCTTCACCTTGTCCAACCTCCCTGCTCAAGCCGGGTCATCCCAGAGCACAGGGCACAGGCTTGCATCCAGATGGGTCTGGAATATCTCCAGTGAGGGAGACTCCAGACCATCTCTGGACAATCTGTTCAGTGCTCGGTCACTGCACAGGAAAGAAGTTCTTCCTCATGTCCAGGTGACACTTCCTGTGCATGTCAATTTATTTTGGAGTACACCTTTTTGTCAGATAACTATAAGGTGTTGTCCTTTAAAAGTAAATAAATAAATAAATAAATATAAAGCCCTTCACTAGGAATACTCTGGTTTTCCTCTAATTTTTTGAACAAAAGTTACATGCTATGGAAAGTTACCATGCTATGGAAAGTTATTGTCTTGCTTATGATAATAAATATTCTTACATTCCTTTACACAATGGAATTAGAGATATTGTTAACCATTTTGCAGGAAGCTGAATGCTGTATGTGAAATATTACATTTAATTACCAAGCTAATCAAAACCAAGCTAGAGGTTATTCCAGCTAAACCTCTGTTCCTCTCTGTCCATTTCTATCAGAGATTGCGTGCTTAGAAGAACAAAACACATTATTGGAATTAAAATTTTAAAAATGCACTGCTGCGGTTTAAAGAGAGCAGGAAGAATCATACAAACAAGCTGTCGGTATTGTTTTTTCTTTTTCCAGTACATTAGAAAAATAAAAAACATTGAAGATGGCATTGCTGCTTATTAATCATTTCATCGATTTGTGATTTATTTTTAAAAGACAGATTAACTACTTTCTCTATTAAATGCACCACAGATTCCTCAATGTTACTGGCAGCAAGTTGCCCTTTCTGAGGCAACAGCATCACTTTAAGGAACATACTTGGAAGCTATTTTCTCATCTTATGAAAAAGATGGGAATTTTTTAAGCTAACTACTTCCTATTAGGACTGGTACTTCTGATGTATGTCTTCATATCAATATGTGGCATGAAAATTTGATCTAGTGTGATAATTCACAATAAATATGTGGTTCTTGACTGTAAAACCAGTTAATACTAATTTGACTATGCATATTAATAAACTATAAATGTGTTTATTAATTTACTAGTAAGAAATATGTGGTTGAACAGTGCTTCAGAGTTAATAGAAAATCACCAAATAATAGGTGCCTGAGAGAATACAAAATGGGGAACACAATGTTTTTCTAGTGAAGACCTGAAAAGATACTTTTATGCAGGTTGTCTTTGCAAAAACACCCTCCTCAAGCTTGTAGCAATAAAAATCTTGATGCTTTAATAAAAACCATAAATTTGAATGCATTCCTCACTGAGATGCTTTATAATCAAATCTGCTTCTTTTTCCTTTTGAAGTAATTGAAGAATTTTTCAGTTTCCAGAGTGAAACATCCCACCTTAGCTCAACCAAGGCATCAAATCACTTTGTTGGAACATGGGAAGAAAAATTCCAACACCTGGGCTGAATCAGGCAGCAGAGAGGCAACCTGGGTGTCGCCTGTCCCAGGTGAGCACCTTAGCCCTGGACTCTGTGCTGCTCTCCAGCATTCCTATATCTGGACAGAAGTCCTCTCCTGGACCTGAAAAACTCTTCCCAAAGCCAGATGCGTTGACAAAGTTACTTTCCTAGAGTGTATTTTTGTTATTAACAAATCATCCTGTTATATATAACTTAGTTATAAACTGAGTCTGCTATCTGTTGTGCCTGAAGTTAAGCTTATGTATAAGTTTTTCCAAACTGGGACAAAAAATGATGGCAGGCAGGACCCTGATGTGATGCCCTGTGAGTAATTTCATTGCCTTTAATGGTGCATGTAAATTTTCACATGACTAAAGGCTTAATGAGTTATGACTGACACTTTCCAAGTAAAAGTCCATCCTGTGAAAGGTCCAGTTATCCCATCTCTTAGGCTAACAGCAAACACTCTAAGGGTGGTGGCACCAAAGGATGATGGTAGCCTACAGCACTTGGTTCTGTTGTGCCAGGAAAGAAATATGTTCTGGAAAGGGCTTTCCTTAATCATTCCCTGAAGGAGCAAGTGTCTCTCTCCCTCTTTTTCCTGACTAGAGGGCAGCTCAGAGTTATCCACCTCTTCAGGCCAAAATTAGCCTTTGTGAGCTCTCCCCTGAGGTTCTGTTTATGTGCACACATAGACATAAACAGAAATGTTTTTTCTCCATAAAGCCCTGAGAATACCAAGTTACTTTGCTTTCCTCTGCTTTAATACCACTGTTGTCCTCCCAAAAACTTTCAAAGAATCACAGAATGGTTTGGGTTGGAAGAGATTTTAAAGATCATCTCATTCCAATCCCTTCCATAGGCAGTGACACCTTCCTCTATCCCAGGTTGTTCCAAGCCCTATCCAACCTGGTTTTGAACACTTCCAGGGATGGGGCATGCAACTTTTCTCGTGACACTGTAAAGGCAGCTGTTGCCAGGTCACATTGATCACTACTGAATTAGGACCACTTCGGATAAGTCACTTGGGTTGTCTTGGAAAATGCATATGCAATTTCAGAGAAAGTGATGAAAAAAAAGTGAAATCTGGGAGAATTTAGAGACAAATGGAACCCATCAAACTGAATGATTGTGAAGTTCAGTGTAACCACTCTGGGTGTCTGACTGCTGCACTGAAAATGCTTAGCATACACAAGAGTGAGCCGGTGTATAACTATAATAAAAGGCATAAACTTCAGGTTGAAACCTGCTGTGGTTCACATTTCCAGTAAAATGCCATTTTTATTTGGGTAGCTGTGTGGGCCTAGGATTCTGCCTGGTTAGTCCTTGTGCATCCATCACTCAGACATCAGGAAATAGAAAAAACACCTGCTCAGAAATGACACTAAAAAAGATTTTTAGTTAAACTCCCCTAGGCCTAAAGATGATTTATCCCTTCTCTTCCTCCTTCTTTCAGAAGGCAATGTCTAAATCACAACATGAATTCCTTGAAAGTTTGAACTTCCAAGTCTGCCTGACAAGAAGAGTTTTGGAACTGTTCAGATTCTTGCTGAACTACCCTCTGTGACAAAAATCAGCCACTTGCAATGATCAAGCAGCAGTTTCAGGTGATATTTTCTCCTTGGTTTCTCTTCTTTGGCCATTTGCATGTTAAATTCTCAGGAGCTGCCTTTTGCTCTGTTATACTTAATTTTTATATATTTTTCTTAATCATTCACTGGAAAATATTATCTCATATCTTCAGTTTATTTGAAGCTTTTTTGTTCTGTTGCCAATATGATAATGTATCTTATAGAAAACCTTTATCTTATTTTATTGTTGTATTAGCTAATAATTAGCAGGAAACAACCTGATGACTCAGGCAATGTTGATAACAATCTTTGCAGGAGGTCCTGATTAAATGTGGGAGTTGTTTCTGCAGCATGTTGATTAATTTATTAAACTGTGACAATATACCTCAAATCCTAGAAATTAGATTTGTATTCTCTCTGTGTGAAAAATAAGATATATTTTCTGAAGGCTTAAAATAAATATAAGACCAATGTCTTTGACAAAGATAAAATGCTTACTATATCATAAAGTCACATAATGGTTTGGGTTGAAAGGGACATTAAAAATATCTAGTTCCAACAGCCCCGCTACGGGTAAGGATAACTTGCATTAGAACAGGTTGCTAAAAGCCCCATCCCACCTGACCTTGAACACATCCCAAAATATCCTTGAAATAACATACAAACAAAATATTCCATAAGCTGTTCAGCCTTGTATAGTGAGGAACTTCTCTAAATCTGCTCCAGAAGAAACATATAGAGATAGGCAGGTAGCTGGATTACATACCTAGAGATAAAGGCAGATCTCTTTTCCAGCTGTCAACCCCACATGCTCAACATTAGGACCTGAAAGTCAACCCCTCCTCTTTCCATCTCATGCCTCACCAGAAGTGACATGGTTTCTGAAATTGCACTTGCTGACTGAAGTCAGTGGGCAGCTTGCCACTAACTCCATTGGAAACTGGGTCACTCCTGGTTAACAGTGGAGCTCAGGACACAGGTGCCAGCCCACAGTCCCAGCAGTGCACTGGGTCCACAGGACTAACTGGAGTCAAAAGCAGCCAACAATAATGGGAGATTCTGGTCAGAAAAGCAACAAGAAGAACTAAAAAGTTGCCATTATAATTTAATGAATTCCTAACCTGGACAGTGATTCATGAAAAGAGGACTTCAGTTCTCCCACCTTGCTCTTCTTCCCTCCCAGAGGTACAAAAAATGCATGTGGTATCTAACAGGAGAAAAAACTCCTTTTGAAATCAGTTAGGAGTCTTTTTTTCCCCTTTCTCTCACAATAGCAAATTAAACTTCCTGTTCACCTTCATTACCAGCTTCACTTCACTTTTTGAGAGCTCTGCAAAGCAGAGAAGGTAACCAGGGTGCCACCAGCTGTCACTGAGGGTGACTGTGGAAGTGGCTTCTCTGGATCCCATGGCTCATCCTCCCCTGAACCTGCAGGGATGAAGCTTCTGTCATGGTCCCTCATGGTGATCGCTCTCGTTTGCACCCATGACAGCATAACATTTGGAGGGAACTAAAGACATGAGTCAGCTTGCAGTTATTTAAATTACTTTATTGTTTCCTATATAGACAAAGAACAAATTGTATCGGCACTACACAAGTGGCCTCATGCTCAAAGTTTGTTAAAAATTGTGTTGCAAAACTAGAAATATTAAAACAAAAAAAAAAGTTATGATAATTTTTCATCCCTTGTGATAATCCCAAGAATGTAAACTACTTTCCACATGCATAGAAGCATGTTTTTCTTAGTCTGCAGCTATCCCATTCTAAATATAGAAAAAATAGACAGAAAAATATAATGTAAATAATATAAATATATACAAATATGCTTGGGGATAAGAGCTGCCTGCATAAACCTGTTTTGAGTTACTTAGCAGTTTGTGCAATATAAAATATCATTAAGCTACTGCTCAGTGATGTTTTTTGGTTGAAGAATGCAGTCAGTATATTTAGGGAGAAATCCCAACCTGCTCTAAGTAAGCTGGGAGTCTGTAAAGGTTGGAGTTCTTCTTCTCCACTTCCCATAGTTCCCGTGTCCTATGAATCCTCCTTCAATGCATGTGCATGCTCTGGGTACAAAATTCCGTAGCACGAGCAAAACTACAAAACTACAACATGCAGGGCTGATCAAAGCATAATGAAATTAACTTCAGATTAAACACTCCCAGGGCTGTGTGAGTCACCAAAGGGCCTATTTCAGCGAGAACGCTGAATTCCAAGGTGCTATTCACTCCATAGTCAGAGTGATTTCTGGAGGCCATGGATTTCTCAAAGCCTGCAAAAGCAATGTAGAGGTCTAGCTTAGTCTTAAAAACTACCTTTTAGATACCCAGAGTTACGTGAGGTTACTGGTGACTGAAGATTTATGATTTTTGAAAGCTTTGTAAAATTTGATTATACTTTATAAAGACATAAAGCAAAATAAATCAGTACATACATACATAAACCCAAATTTTCAGGACCACACTTTTTGGTTGTTTCACCTCTGCCTTGTCCTTATGTTTATTTATTTGTTTAAAACTGTTCTATTTCACTGAAGGAAGGAAGGAAGGAAGGAAGGAATTCGGAAGGAAGGAAGGAATTTGGAAGGAAGGAATTCGGAAGGAAGGAAGGAAGGAAGGAAGGAAGGAAGGAAGGAAGGAAGGAAGACTATATTTTTCAAAATTACTTAATAACAAGAAATTAGGGACATCATGCATTCCCTAAGTCATTCAAAATCTTGCTTTGGACTGTACTTTTTTCTAATATTTTTTCTTTTTCCACTTGGAAATTTTGTTTGGGAGAAAAAGAATTCTAGATAATTTTCTTCAGGTTCCAGCGTCAGACATTCAATCAGAGCATCGTTTCTGACGCTCTT
>NW_008240221.1:15545225-15553037 GCF_000691975.1 Corvus brachyrhynchos
GCTCTTCCAAAGCCACAGTAGGCAAATTAATTCCATGTAATGTGATGCATCAAATCCAGCGAGGCTTCAATAGAGCAGACAAATTTTTTGGCCAGTTTGCAGGACTTGTGCCAGGGTTGAGATGCATCTCGACACCACAGAATACTCCTGGGTCTGTATTCCTGACGGGTCTATATTTCCAGCTGGTGTGTTCAGTGTGAATGCAAACAAGTTCTCACCACAGTCCGCAGCAAGTTCCCTTGATTTTAACAGGACAATCTCCACACGTTTTTGATACATTTACAGAGATGGGTTATTTTTATACAGGCAAAGCAGATAAGGAGTCTAATGACAGATAATTTAGAGTGATGTAGATGAACTTATGATTCCTATAATACCTCTTCCTTCTTTGCCTCTCTGGAAGAGAAGTATAATTTGTCACTGGTGTGGATTATGATGCCCATAAAGCTGATGTCTGTCTCAGACAAGTAGAGCAAAGATAGTTTTTCATTCCTTATATAGCTGTTCCTGCAAAGGGAGATATCAGGATTCTTGGGTTAATGAGTCTCTGAAATAAGATTTTTTCCTCCTGGAAGCATTAGTGACCACTGCCATGGCTGTTCCAAGTAAAATCAGGGAATGGCTTTCCCAATTCTTTGGGACTTCTGGTCCCAAATGGGTTTTTTTCCCACTAGCTCCACTTGAATTACTCTACTGAACAAACCTGGACTGGCTTTTCAGGCTTTGTTCATTCAGTAAAAAAGCACATGATTTCTTGTGATGAAGGTGACAATTAGGCAGAAATTTATTTTGTTCAGAAATATTCTTCTGGTATGTCCAGAAGCCCCACCAGCACAAGCAGGTTCAGATAAGGCAGATAGAATGCAGTGCATATGTTAAGGCTGGAAAGGGACATGGAGTTTAAATATAGAACAAGAAAGGCTATAGAAAAATGAGTGGGAGGAAATCAGAAATGGGGTATGTAGGCAATTTTGGTGCTTTAATCTAAAAAGGCCATGATTAATAGATTAAAGGCCAGAAGGGACCACTGTGAAAATTTAGCTTTACCTCCAATGAACTTCTGGGAACTCTATTTTGTGTTGGAGTTGAGTCAAAACTGTTGTGATTGCTACACATGTTTGCAGAACATCAGGGTAAATCAAGCTTGATATGAAGATTCCCAAGGTATCTTTTCCAAGTTGGTGTAATTGCCTTTTACTGTATGATGAAAGTTATTATTTCTCCATCTAATGGTGTTTTGAGAACACTGAAAGCAATTAGGATTCAGGAAAATGTGTGAAAATAATCAGTTTGTGTTGACTCACATTGTTGCTTGGGTTTATATTATTGCTTTTTGCATCCAGTATGTGTTTCCTTGTTGAAAAGAAAAATGAAGATTAAGACAGGGCCTTGGAAACTCTGCTTTCAACATGGTTATGTAAGATGTGTAATACAAATTATTATATATTTGGTATGCAAGAAAATGTTGAATTTTCATTTCAGGAAGAAACATTATATCTCAGTAAGGATTTATGCAGTCAATCTATAAAGGATTTGAATGCCTTCCACATGAAGGAATAACATCAAAGAGGCTTTCACAACATTATTCATTTTTGTTGTTATTATATTATTATTATATAAAGAACATCTATCATCTGTGTGATAGAGAAAAATAATTACAGATCCACACAGAGAAAACACAATTATGACTTCTTGGTCCTGATTTTGCAAAGGACTTAAGCTCATGTTGAAGTAAAGCAGAGCAATGATCTTTCAGAAAGAATTACTCATGTGTTTAAGCAGAAGTGCTTTGCTGAGGTGTGGCCATGTTTCTGTTTTATACACTAAAAACAGGACTCCAAGCTTACTTCTTTTTTATTTCAGTCACAGAATTCCTGTTGAGATGGGAGGACTGGAGCCTGGATCACTGAAGATTCTGTGCAATTTGCTCACGGCTACAAAGAGAACGCTAAATACCAGCCTGGGTTGTGCTAATGCTGGTGGTGAGGGTGACTCAAGGCACTGTGAAGCATCCATTCCAAAAGTGCCCAGAGCTTCCAGCCATGAGGCGGAACCATCACACACCATATGCCTCAATAAAACCCTGGCAAGGGTTTCTAAGGTCGACAACTCTTCCTCTGAGAGCAGATTTTCTCAGAGAGCAGATTTTCTGAGAGATTCTCAATTGAGGAATCCTTTAACCTGACTGAGGTTAATGGAGGAAAACAAGGTCTGAGAACAGGGTCTAAAAAAAGGTGTTTCTGAAGATTTTCAAATGAAGGAAGTCAGGCAGATAAATTACAGCTGTCAGCAAAATGGCAGAGCAGCATGGATTCAATTTTATGTTTTAAATAATGGGAAGTAAGTGTCAAACATTCCTGGAAATGGCATAAACTGTGCTGTGCTGTCTTGCAGTCATGCCAGTCCTTGGAAGTGCTCAAGGCCAGATTGGAAGGAGCTTTGAGCAACCTGGTCTGGTGGAAGGTGTCCCTGGCAGGGAGACTGGAATGAGAAGAGCTTTTTAGGTCCCTCCTGAACCAAACCATCATAAGATTCTATGAGTATCTATCAAGAAAGTCAGAGTACACAGATTTCCTCTCGAATACTGTTCTACTTCATCATATTATGTGTTTAAACACTAATACTTTATGAATTTCTGAAATACATGTTTTAATTTAACAAAATAAAGACTTTTTTCAAGGTTTTGTTAAATTTATTTGGATTTCTGAAATATGTTTTCATTTAAAAAATGAAAGGAACACTTTTTCTAGTCTTTGTCAAATTTTGTTTCATTATTTTGTAAAAATATTTCATTTTCATGAAAACCTAAATCCGAGCAATTAGAGAAGCAGCTGTTAAAAAACACTGAAATAAATTCCATTTTTAACTGTGTTTGTTTAAAAAAATACATTTTCAAGGCAATCCTGTTACCTTAATTGAACAGTCAATTACCTGGTTGTTTTTATTGTCTCTGGCACTGTCTTGTTCAGAGCCTCCAGTGGTCCATGCACTCCATGCACACCCAACAAAAAACTGTCCTTGCTTCCAGGAGTCTGCCAAATAATCGAGCAAGAGATGCAAAAAGCACTGCCAGAGCAAGGTCTTACCAAACAACTGAAATAACCAAAGGATTGAAATAGGGTGCTCTAACCTGCTTTCAAGAGCCATGAACAGGTTAAAGATCAAATATATTCTTGCCTAGTGCTGGAACCAAGAACTGTGGCGTTGGAACCATGGAGTTATAAGCTCCTCCTCTTCCTCTACTTTCTTTAAAGTATCTTTAAAGTATCTGTGTTAAAGATAACTACTAAACAAAGCACTGACAGTGTCCTCTTCACTGTCTTTCTCACTGACCCCTAGGACTGTCACATATTATAAAGTGTCTCCTTCAGCTTGAATGTGAACCTAAGAATGGGTAGGCAAAGCTTAGAGGAACATTGAAATGCTTTCCTCAGCCCATCACCACACTACGGGTTGCATCTTTTTATTCTTGATGCTTTTTTGTCCTGCTCTCTCTGCAGCTGACATTGTCAGGGCCAGGGACTCCGGAGCCCTAACCGGTTTTTTGCCAATGGCTCCCAAGTTTATCTCTAGAAATAAAGGCACAGCAGAATTAATTCCTTTATTCTGTTGCAAAGAAGTGGAAGGTTTGGGGATGGAGAGAAAGCAAGTACCCTGTGCAACCAATATAGAATCACAGAATCATTAAGGTTGGAAAAGACCTTCAAATTCATCAAGTCCATCAAAACCAAATACCACTGTGCTCATTAAACCATATGAAAAAGTGGCATGTCTATCCATTTTTCTAACACTTCTGAGGATGTTGACTCCAACACTTTCTGAGGAGCCTGTTTCAATGCTTAACCACTATTTCAGTGAAGAAATTGTATTGTATATGTATACATATATATAAAATATAGAGAGAGAGTCAATATTCTCTTCTCTGAAGGGGTGTCACTAGCATTACTTTTAGTAGTTAAAAAACATTTAAGCACTGCAGCAATATAAATCCCCTCTCTTTGATAGTGCCACAAATATCAAATGCATGTCTGATCTCAACCCAGAGCAGCAAGATCAACATTATTCCTTGTTTGTTATAGGAGTGCTTTTGTTCTCCTTATACTACTGGCAGTAGACAGCACTTCTGAGACCAGAAATATGGGACAAGTCTAAAATTTGTGTTAATGGTTTGATTTTAATTAAATGCAGTTCTTCATCAGGAGTGACGAGGAAGTTTCATATCTATTTTTGTGGGCCTAAGATAGGATAAAATCAAATCTACTCTGTACGGACTCCTCTTTGTCTTTTCCTACTACTAAATAAATAAATAAATAAATAAAAAGTAGGAATTGTATCAGTCAAGCAATATTTCAGCATGTGGGAAGTACTATTTCGTTCCTGGGAACAGACCACACCAAGTCTCTTCCAGCATGGACCACTGGAAAGTTCTCTGACGTAGGAATGGTGTAAGCCATTATGGATCCAGTTCAACTGGTATCTCTTTCGTTTACCTAATAAAAATAAAAACTATTTCCATACACATAGATTTGGGATTTTTGGGGCTTTTTTTTCCTACTGAAGACATTGCTTTATTTGTTGTTTCATACATATGACGCTGAAATACATTCTCCTTCAGGACAAGAGGGTTTAGAGAAGGTGATGAGGGTGTTTTGATACCAAATGACATGGTCGTTTTGCTGAGATATTTGTAAATCTAGGCTGTTTAAACAGCAAAGATTTTAATATGATTTTTGAGTCATATGCCCTCATTAGTGTTGCTAATTAAAAAGTGATACTCATGTGAGATGTGTGAACAACAAAATAAACCCAAATATAGTGTATTTTATAAAAGGAATGTTTGGCAAACAAAAATAACAAATAGGGCCAGACCCTATTTAATCTCAGTCTTGTCTGATTGTCAACACATTGTCTGCTGTAAACAGTATTTGTGGAGAATTTTGAACTGTTTGCAGATCATCTACCCTGGTTTTGAAGATGCTGCTGGTTGTGTGAAAGTATTTGCTGTCTAGCTTGAATTAGCTAATTTATTTTCATTGCCCATTGTCAATCTTCCAATAATTGCTTGTAGCTATTCACTGTTGCAGTATGTCATTAATAATGGAAATCTGCTGCCACTTAGTCTAATGTTATGTGAAAGCACTCAAACAATTTGAAAAAGACTAAAATTAGGCTGCAAAAATTGGTAGGATTCTAGAGAAATTACATTTCTTATAGAAAAAACTATCCTCTTGGTTTACAGATTAAAAAAAAATCCTGTTGCTGTCTATAGCTTGGATATAATTTTGTATTAACTCCTATGTGTTTCTCGAAAATTTACAAAATCATTGTCAATATTTACTAAAAGGCAGAATTATCCTTAAAGCTTTCATGGGAGATTTCAGTACTTTTGTATGTTAACCACAGATAATGAAAACACAAACAGAACAGATCATGGAGGAACTGCAGAGGGAACAAAGCTTTCCAAACCAGTCTATGCATGAGACATTGGTATGAAGTGGGGGTTTCAAATCACTTTTTGGTTTAAGTTTTGCTCATGGCCCGGAAATGTGCTAGTCAGGCTGTGATGGACAGGTCTGGTGTTCGAAAGGTGCAGCAAGAGACTTGGAAATTAGCAGAGATAAGATACAGAGAATTCATTTGGGTCAAAAAGAGGACAGGAAGGAGGAGAAAAGTCATAGAAGTCTTGTAGAACAGGTGGGAAGTGGGTTCTTGGCAGGAGAAATAAAATGGCAAAAAGAGAAAGGAAAGACTCAGAATTATCACCCAGCCAATAATAACCATCTTCATTTGTTCACTTTTTTTTTTGATTTTACCTTTATAAGGCCTTCACAAACATTTTACTTTTTTTTTTAATATGCTTTCTTTCCTCTTGATCATGACTTCACTGTACTGTATTTTTTCTCTTCATAAGTGAGCCCATTACCAAAAAATGTGGGTTTTACTTCGTGAGCATCAGTCTTTCTGAACTTGACTTGTAAAAAATATCTACCTCTCTCCCTTTCTGTATCTTCCCTATCTTCTACGCAAGCCATTTTTATATTTCTCTTTTAAGTTATTCTCTAGACAACTTTCATGATCAATTCATCATGTCTAACTCTATTGCCAAGGTCTGCAATGGGGTTAGGTAGATCTTGTTCACAGCCCTTCATCTACTCACAGTGACTCAGGTTTTATCTAACTTAGTTTATTACTTCCCCTTCTACTTCAGAATATCCTCACAAAATTTTCTACATCCCAGGCCTAGCTGTTCCTCATTCTTTAACCTTCCAGCTTTTACTGAGTTTTAGAGTCCAATTGGCACTGGCACAGGTTGCCCAGAGAAGCTGTGGATGCCCCATCCTTGGAAGTGCCCAATGCCAGGTTGGACAGGGCTTGGAGGAACCTGGGATAGTGGAAGGTGTCCCTGCCCATGGCAGGGGGGGGGAACAAAATGATCCTTAAGATCCCTTTCAACACAAACCATTCTGTGATTCTATCAATTCAGCTGTGAATAAATGCCAGAATTTTAAGAAGAAAATGGAAGAAAATGAAGGGACACTTTAACAATTGCAATTGTGGCAAAGGAAATATGAAAGTAAAACCAGTTTTTAACAGATAAAACATGCAGTGTCACATCCCAAATGTCATGGTTTTGACACTGGCTAAGAGCCAGGCACTCACAAAAAACTATTCACTCATTTTCCTCTGCTATAGCTAAACAGAGGAGGGGAAATTAAAACAAAAAACTGCATGAGTTGAGATAAGGATTAAGGGAAAAACATTTTAAGGGCAAAACAGGCTCAAAACTCAAACAGTATGAAGAAAATTTATTATTAACATAATTAAAAGTAAAAAGGGTAATGAGAACTAAAACAAACCTTTAGAACACCTTTCCTTCCCAATCTCTCCTTCTTTCCAGCGCAAGGAGACAAAATATGGGGTTTTCGTCAGTCTTTCACTTCTTAAAAATCTTTCCTCTGTACGCTTAAGGAAAAAGAGTTTCTTTCTTCTGCTGTGCTGTGGGATCCTTCCCACGGGAGATAGTTCTCTGCGAACTTTTCCAGCGTGGTTTCAACTTTCACGAACAGCAGTGCCCCCGACCTGCTGTAAAGTGAGTCCCTCCCACAAATGGTGCAGTCTTCCCAAAACTGCACATCGTGGGTCATTTTAGTTCACGGGGTTTCGTCTTTTAAGGATAAGCTGTCCTAGTTTGGAAGCAAGGGTTCTCTTTCTCTATCTCTGGAAGCAAGGGTCCTCTCTCTCTGTTCGAGTTTCTCACTAGATTACAGCTTTTCAGCATCCACGCGCTCCAGCGTGAGCACTGTTCCTCAAGGGCTGCATGTGGATCTCTGCATCCCCCCATGCACTTCATGAATTACAGGGAAACAATTTGTTGTATTATAGTCCTCACCACGGCTTGCAGAAGAATCTCAGCTGCGACACCCGGAGCACTTTTTCTCTCTCCTTTTCACTGATGTCAGTGTCGCCATGTTGGTTCTCCTCACGTGTCCTCACTTTTCCCTTGTCTCTGATTCAGGAGAGAATTGGTGTCCAGTGGTTTCGTTTGGTCTCAAGTTCTAGCAATGGAAAAGTTTTTATAGAGTTCTACAACACTGAAAGGTTGATCCCGTCCGGGCTCTGCATCGTGGAACTGCTCGCCATGCCCCTCGCCACTGGCCACGTGGTCCCCACTGGCACCACGCAGTCTGCACTGGCCGCCAGCTCCACTCAGCACCTCTCTTCATGCAGGGCACTGAAAAGGAAAAGTTGCTGCTGCCCCTGCCCTCCTGTCCTCAGCACAAGTTGTTAAAAGCAGCTCAGCAAATAAAGTCA
>NW_008240221.1:15553072-15570382 GCF_000691975.1 Corvus brachyrhynchos
TGGCGATTCCTGGAGCTAGTCCCAGCCACATGGCTGCTCACGGTACTGGGATGGCCGCCCCCGCCCCGGCAGCACGGCCCCACCCAGGGTGCCTGGAAGGACCCTGGTGGCTGCTCTGGGAAGGGCCCCACGGCCCCCTCGCCACCCCTTGGAGGGGAGCAAGAAGGAGTCCCAAGCTTTTTTCCTTTCTTAAATATGCCATCACAGAGGCGTTACCCATTTCTCTGATTGGGCTAGTAACTTGTCCATTGTCAGAGCCTTCAGCGATTGGCTCTGTGCTGGACACAATAGAAGTTTCGAGCAGCTTTTCCCACCCACTAAAAACCAAGCTGTGTTAAGCTATCACACCAAAGAGTACAGATGACTTTCTAATGTACTGAAATTAGAGCCTCCTTGCAGAAGGTAGCTGCTATGGTTTAGTCCTAAGCATTGGTTTTCAGGAAGATGGGACACATTCATAGATCACTGAACACATCAGAATCATGCCTAGCTGAAAGTGTTCTGAAGCTACAGATGGTTTAGAGGCTGGAAAGGAAGTTGAAGAAAATATGTTTGCCCTGGTTTTATGGCTCTTCCCTGGGCATCTGCTTTTCGGCAGCTATCAGAGACAAGGTGCTGAGAGAGATGGTGAGGTTCAGTCAGGTCTTTCTGATGTTCTTATGATCTTAGTGGAACTCAGACAAAATAATCTGACTGTGAGTTAGACAAGCATGGCTTGTACTTCTGAACTGTGGAAGAATGGAACAGCAGCAGTTGGGGGGTACTTTAGACTTCTCTAGTGGAGACATCTGCATCTGCCCTTGAAGGAAACAGACGCATTTGGGCTTGATTCATTCAGCCTACGTTAATGTTCTACTTTTGGTGACATCAGTTACAGCCTCAAGATACCCATTCCTCTCGGTTGACCACAAAAAGAGTCCAGGGTGAGTAGATCAGAGATAGAGTTTCACATTTCAGATATCAGCATTACATTATATTAATTCTATCTGGTGTGCATTTCTAATAATTTTGAAGCATTTGAGTCATATTTTGACTCACAAAGAAAAATAACTGCAAAACCAATGAGTCACTGATTCCTACCCCCTGCCCCAAAAATCCATGATTCAACCCACAGATGAGACATGCTACAAAATGAGGCAAGATTGGCATTTAACAGTCATACAGACAGCAGGTCTAAATGCACATCAATTTTACAGTGTAATGATTTTTTTCCACAGCAATGGCCAGCAGCAAGTAGAGACATTAGACTAACAATTTCTACATTGCTCTAATTCCGAAAGTTACAGGCGTCATAACTCCAGACACTGTCAAAAAGTATAATAGGATTTATGTACTTCATGGTGTTGTCCCATATCACTCAGCTTTGGAGACTGAATGAGATACATCAGGACCATCATGAACCATTAGACTCAGATGAGAAGGAAAGAGAAATTTTATAGAGACTGACCGAGCACCTCCATCTTTATATATCTCCATAACTGTATCTTAAAAATGGTCCCAAGGCAGGTTCCTCAATAAGAATAGAAGATAGAACAACATGCTCCCTGAGATAATACTCCCTTTGAAAACATCTTTCAACAATTCATGGCCAATAAAATTCTTGACTCGTGTTATCCACACATTAGGAAATTATGGGCTTCTCCTCTGGGAATTTTCCCTCCCTTTCGCTGAAGTCATATAAATTTTTAACACCTAATTATCATCAGGTACTTAGCAGAAGTTTTCATTCTCCAGCTGGAGAGAGAAGTTCTAGTTTGTCTACGACATGGGAGCATCTCAGAAAGGTAGGAATAATTCCCATGTGGACTCTCTCTCTCTATGAGCTCTAGAAGCAGTGATCATGATATGCTTACATGAATGCCTGGTGGGTTTGTGTTGCCAGTGTTATATGGGGTTATATGGGCTCACAGTTTGTTGATGTCTTTCCATTAATGACTTACCTTGAGCTCCCAGTCTGGGCATCAGGATCTTCCATCTCAGAATCACGGTCTCAAAAAGAAAATTGCTGCATGCACAGAATTAATGTTAAGCAGGGGTAATTTCTACTGTTTTATATGCTTCAGGAAGAATTTCTTCATGGAAAGGGTTGTCAAGACTTGGAATGGACTTCCCAGGGAGGTGGTGGGGTCACCATCCCTATAGATGTTTAAGAAAGGTCTGGACATGGCACTTGGTGCCATGATCTTGTTGACAAGGTGGTGATCAGTCACAGGTTGGACTCAATGACCTTGGAGGTCTTTTCCTTTCTCATCCCATTCCATCTCCTGTTTATAATATTCAGTTTCTCTTGCAGACAGAATCTTGTCACGTATTTTCTGACTGGTGGTAACTGGACGTCTTCACAACCCCACCCAAACTCACATGACAACCTGAATGCCTGTAAAGACAATAATTCACTAGATGGAACTTGCAAACCTTGAATATATAAAATGGAGAATTCAAATATTTTGGTCATCTTAATGAATGACATTTTCGAAAAGTGTTTCTGCTATAGGAATAGAATAGAATAGAATAGAATAGAATAGAATAGAATAGAATAGAATAGAATAGAATAGAATGCCAGAGGAGTGTTTGGACAATGCTCTCAGGTATCTGGTGGAATTGTTGGGGGTGTCCCGTGCAGGACCAGGAGTTGGACTAAATAATCCTGGTGGGCCCCTTCCAGCTCTGGATTTTCTGTGATTTCTCTGATTCCATGTCATGTGGGTGAAAAAAAAACATGAATAGTTTGAATTTAGACAGAACCAATTTATACAAACTGTAAATATCATGTCTGAGACTCAAAAATAGCAACTGAATTTTTGTTACAGGAAGGTAAGGAGGCTAAAAGAGGGAAAGAAGGAAACTGTTACTTCAGCGCAAATATTTTTTTTCAAAACAAGGCTGACATTCTTAACCACGGGATTCATGAGGAGCAGTAACAATGGTTAAGGCTTTTCACCATAAACCTGTGATGAAAAATGAATCACCCCTCCAGTTTCACACCAAAGGCAGATTGACCCATCTGTCGTATAATCATCCAGGGTGAAGCTGGGGGAGCCAAGGTAACTAATCCTGCTGCTGCTGCCTTTGGCTACAGAAACTGGAATGTCTTGGTGGTACCAGACAGAGAGGCCTGTGGGGATCACTGGCCCTTTTGATAAGTGGTCATATTCTAATGTATTGGAATGATTTTACCCAAACACCTGGGCTTCAACTGAGATGTTTGTCATTAGGAGAACCATTTTGGTATACCTTTGTGTCAATCCTGCATCTTTTTCTGTGGAATATTGCCAGAGAATCTGCTCTTTTTCTCCTAAGACTCTGAGTATGGATCATCATTTTATAATCTCTGGATATTTGCCCATAAAAGAGGGAAGTATGGTATTTTTATTTTATTTGGATTTCAAATTATTCCTTCTTTATGGATACACTGAAGTTTCCCAGGGTCTATTCTCTGACTTTGAGACAACTGGGGACAGTCTGGCCACATCCTTTTAAGACACAGTGACCACACTTAAACTACCTGTTGAAAATGATGTCTGGCCCATGGTGACTCTAGACCATGCCTATGAATTATTTTGGAGACTGCTAGCTGGATCAGGCCAAAATGATTCATTAATAATTAAAAAGCACAGATGACCAAGTTCCAGTGTTTAGGAACAAACCCTGGCTTTGTTTAATATGTTGGAATAGCTGCCAAATAAAACCCAGCTAGGCCAAATAAAACAGTTTCAAGGGCATGAGAAAAAAAAAAAAAAGAAAAAACCAAGTACTTGTCTTTGTTCTTGTATATACAGAAACTAAACACACAGGCTTCTCACACTCAGGATATTTTCTCAGTGACAGCCTCCTAGCTTGAAGACCTGTAGGAATTAAGATGAAAAAGGTCATACATCACTACACTGAAATTTCCTCACCACCTTGAGAAGCCAAACACAGACAGTGCTCTGTGAATTCCTAATCCAGAGCTGAACAAAATCCATAAGGAAACTCGGCACAGCAACAATTGCTATCAACAAAATTGCAGCTGGGAGCCCATCACCTTATTCCCAGGCACTCTTTTTAGGTAGAAAGAAAGCCAAAAGTAATTGCAATCCATCTTGAGAAAGAACACAGAAAATAATATGGGAAGGAACATATCTGTCCTTTAGCTTTCCTATCCACAACAGTAAACACATTTGGGTTGTTTGTGCAATAGCCGTGGTCCTTGATAATATTTTTAGAAAAAGTCATTCTGTTGCAATATGAATACTTTTCACCCTTGGATCACAAATTATTGGTTCCAAAAATATTATTATTATTATCATTATTATTACTATTTACAGAGAGGCCTTGGCAAGGTAAAAATTCACTGTGAAAACATCTGTACAGACATAAAGTTAATTACAGTGTCTCCAGTGGAAAGATTTGTACTCAAGTGTATCATAAGACTTTTTTTTCTTGCTCTATAGAACTGCTTTGCTCTTTTATAGTGTCTCACTATGGTTTTATACTTTCAGACAAGAACTTCAGGTACCTTCCTTGGTTGCAATATTGAGCATAGGTGAAGGAGAGGGAGATATGGAAAGGAGCTTGGGCTCTACTGGTCATGTGAGGAGGGTCTCAGATGAATATAGGTACCCCAGTGATGTCTATCCTGTGTAACACAAGCTTCTAGCCTTCCTCTACTCTTAGTGGAAAGAGCTAAGCACCTCCAGAATGTGAACCATCCCATCTTTTCCAGGTATCTCTCTTTGGAAGGGCCAAATCATCTGCTGGAGGTGTCCAGCTCTCTCTATTGGCTCTCTCCATAATCATATAGTTAATCCAATTTCCTTAGTTTAGCTCTAAAAATCCATTGCAGAGCACAAAATGGCTTTTGAGCTGCCTTACAGGGTGTAAGACACCTGTCTGGGGCTAGCAGATGTAACACAAATTAATTGTACATTCACCTTTCTGGACTGGCAGGTGAAAATCAAGTGGGCAAAGACCTGTTGTGGATTCCGTGCAGCCAGACAAGGGTAAAATTATGCCCATTCCTGAAGTTACACATAATAAATTTCACCCTTGGTTTCCAAGCTCTGTGTTTTGATAGCAGCTGCAGGAGGCTTGCAGCAGCCTGAACCACCCCACTCTTTTCATTTTCCAGTTTCCTAAAACCCACACAGCAAATAAATTGGACATAATATAGAAAGTTGTCTCTAAATAACACTTCATCATTCTGCATGTTAATTCCTCCTCTGACAAGTGAGAATAATTGCTTCTCTCATCACTTTTGGTTGTGAAGTCTTTTGGGTAGTGAAGATTTTTTTTTATTTTGTACGTCTCTGCACAGCAGACACCTGATTTCACCTGGGACCTTGCAGCACTGCTGAACAACATGCATTTAAAATAAAAAATGTCATGGATTGCTTAAACTTTGCAAGACCCTGTGGATTCCACACTGTACTGAAACTTCCCAGCCCAAAATTTTCAAAGATGTTAAAAATAGGAGTGTCTGCGAGACATGGCTAGTTTATTTATTTATTTATTTATTTATTATATTTTCCCTGTAGAGCTTGACACACTGGGATTTTGCAACCTCAATAAACATGAGGTTATCCTCCGTGCCGTGCCATTGTGCTTGATATGGACTGCCAGGCAATCATTGCATTAGGAATTTAAAAAAAAAAACAAAAAAAATCTTAAAGAAATAACCAGAGAAAGTCATGATACTCTGGAAGGAAAAGTATGATCCATCACCTGAGCCATGCCATTTCAGAAGCCTCATGCATTAAACATAATGGAAGGGAGTAGTACAGCTCCAGTTCAATATGTGACTTGCGAGCTATCACAGGGCTTCTGACTCAGTATTACTAAGAAATGTTCCCTGACTGTCACTGCAAAGGTATGCGAGGGAGATTCTCTAAGGACCAATTAATGGGAATGGAAGAAAATTCTGGTAGATTGGTTGCCAGTGGGAGGAAAGTGAGTGGAGAATGGTGAAGAATAATGTATGTTTGCAATTTACTTATTAGCCCCGCGAAAAAAAAAAAGGAGCAGCACATGCCAAATGAAATAACAAAAGATCTTAGCAGCATTTGTAAATACCATTTTAATTATTTAAGCTGAATGTGAATAGGAAGCTGCTGCTTTTTTTTTTTTAAAGGACACCGTTGTTAATCAACTCAACAACCCTATTTTATGTCACAAACCCTCAGTGTTCTGTCACAGAGAAAACTCACTGTTTCAGTTTCTTAAAGCTTGTATCCTTTAATCACAGCTGAAATAATGGCATCTTAATTCTGGCAAGCTCGTGTAGACATTTTTTATTTTCCTGTTCCCTTTCTGTTCATTTGTCTGTTTTTTCCACTTGTGTATCCATTGCTTTTATCAAAGGATCTCCAACCACAATACAAAGGTTCATTAATTAAGCCTCGCAGTACACCCTGTGCAAAGTAGGGCTCTGAGGATGAGATTCACCCAGTGCTGAATTGCTGTAGTTCAGTTTGAAGGCAAAGTGTTTTGTGATTAATTATTGCACAAATTTGGTTCGTGCTCCACATTTTTTCTCCTGGAAATGGAAATTGATGTGGTTGGTGTTGCACCTCTTAAAGGCTCATAACCAAGTTACTCTGAATCTTTGTCATGGAAAAAGAGGTTTTATCTTTGAGCTTCTCTATTTTCAGGAATTAATCTAGCCTACTGAATTCTGATTGAGGAAGGTAAATTGTCAAAAAACACCTCTTCCTTTTGAGAATGGCAACCCAAAGCCAAATTCTTGTTCCAGCTACGCTTGTGCGAACCATTTTGTTCCCATTAGAGCTTAGGTCCCAACACTGTCAAGTACATAAACATGATATTGACTTCAATAATCTCATTTTTCAAGTCCAGAAGGATTCTAATTGTCATCTTATCTGGTGAATAGGATTGAAGATTAAGGATTTTGAATAACTGCTGCTACAATGTGGACAAGAGTTTAACAGAGTAATAAAGCATGAGTATTTACTTTGAATTTTGTTATGTAATTGTGGCCTGTTAAGAAATATTCTATTGTCACTATGGCTGGTTTCACTTCATTCCTGGTCACAATCACAGGCAAAGTAGAAAGTGAGACAGGTTTGGCATCTTTTCCCTTAGGAATCTGTTTGCTCTGCTTATGCCTGCAGCCTGCCATGATAGTGGGAAGGGAAAAGAACAGATCTGCTGCAGTTTTCACCAGTTATGCTGTGACCCAGGAGATTGTTCTGAGTTTTTTGTAACATAAATTTCCTTTGAGTTAACATAAAAGATATGAAAGTGGTAACTTACTAAAGGAAGGGATGAGGATAAACTCAGTTAAAAATTGTCACTTCCTTTAGTCTTCAGAGAACAACATCTTGTGTTGCTTGGAATATCACATAAAATTTTATATAAAATCAGTCTTTCCTACTTAGCTGGCCAAGAGCGTAGTGTGAGGGCATGTGTGCATATCTATGTGTACATCAGTTTTTTCCACTTGGGAATTGCAGTCAAAAAAATCACAATCACAAGACAGGACTCATCAGGGAAAATAGGTGTCCCTCAGATGTTACCAAACAGAGTGAATTCTGCTCTTACTCCCAGAAATGTTTCTTTACACAGAAGCTCTTACAACAAAAAACATGCAGTGAACTGAACACAGAATTAAACTGATTTCAATTCTGATCTAGGTAGTTGCTAAACTTCAAAATAATGAAGGAAGAGAGGTTTTTAATTTTTTTTTTAAGAAAGTATCAATCATAGTATTTGGTATTATTCAGCCTACATATTTATATTCCTATTTATATTCCTGGAAATACATTTCTTTGGATGTATATTCTATTATCACAACTTCCAAAGAGGAAAAAATTGGTTTTCACAGCCCATGTTGGTGAAAACTGGAACAATCTGCGTGATTCTTAAATAATAGTTCCAACAAAAGGATCAAAAATGAAAGAGGTCTCATCTGCTAAGAGATATATAAACCTGGAGGCCACCATAGTGTGACTGACACCTAAAGATAATATTTTAGGTCTTTTCCATTTTCCTCATCCTAAATTACAAAAATTCTTCCAAACAAGTTTTTTTCTTGATTTCAAGAGGTAAAGATTTTCAGTTTAATAACAAGACAGAAAAAAAAGATCAGAATTACCAAGTGGTTTCACCAAATCCTACAGATGAAATAAAAGCTATTTTAAGCTAAATTTTCCTAGTGTTAGACTGTCAGTGAGCTGGACTGCACTGAGAAAATGCTTTATAAGGTCTGATGACCATCAAAGGACCCAGGGTTGTAAAATTATATAGTGACACTAAGGATGGAAATGTCCATTCCAAAGATAGAGATGAAGCCTGGTTTCCTAAATCCAATGCTTCTGTTTATCCACAACATCATTTGTTTTGCTTTCAGGGATTGCAATGACTGTCAGCTGTGTTAGTTCTGCAAACCCAGAGCAAAGCAGAAGTGATCCTGGGCTGCTATAAAACTAAAAAGCTGCCCCTGAGTGCTTTAATGGACTGAGTAATATCACAAATGAGAGAAACAATCAGTTCAGGCAACTCTTTCTAAAGGTCTTTAGATGATTTATAAAAAATGTATTTACCAACAAGGCAATTTCCCCACATCAATTAATCAAAGCCAAAAACTTAAGGAAATTTTCTCTTGAAATAGAATATTCAATCAGTCCATTGAAATGGTGCCATAATCCATTTGTTTGGTAAATGAAAAGCAGTTGGCAGTCATCTGCAACAGCGAGGAACATGAAGCACCAGCAAGCAGTGAAAAGAACAATTAGGAGCAGATGAAGTGGGGGAAAGTTTTGTATTTGCAGCTTCCAAAATACAACATTTCCAACTTCGGATGAGATTCACCCTCTCTAAACAGAGCTGTTTGAAAGTTGGATGCTTTGTTTCATCTAGGCAAGCATGTGTCTCTAAAGTTATTACTGATGCAGAAATCTTCAGGGGCCAACTCATCCAAGCCTAAACAGATGCTCAAGGTGTATGAGAAACAGAAAAGAGCCATTCATGGTGCAAAAAAATGGTGCAAAGCTCAAAGGTTGTTTGGAACCCGCCAGGTGAAGGCATTTCCAGTTCCTTTAGCCATCAAACCTTCTAGTAAATTGCTGAAAGGAATTCAGCCAAGGAAACATAGTCAAGAGTGGCCCTGATGGTGTCTGAGACAACTTCTGTCTGTCACTTACAGCTAAACTCAGTTGACAGATAATAAACTAAAAAACATTCTGCTTTTTGGCACAAAAGTTGTCAAGCATCACTAAAGATCAAGCCTGTGGGAATCTGACCAAACAAATCATTTCCTTTGGGGGATTTGCTTGAGGGCTGAGGATCTGAAGAAATGCTGAAGAGATATGAGTTACATATCAATATTCATTGAAACAGATGAGCAGTGCAAGTTTTTCTTGGGGCAACCAAAAGTTGCAGATGAGCTGCCCATGGGCTTGAGATGAACCACCAGGTATCTAAATCCTCTGATGATTTATGTTCACTAAAATACCAGTTCCTCCAACATGGTAGAGAAATTGGATAAGCAAAAAAAAAGGGGACCATAAATTAAACATTTTCCCTATTATGTGTGGCCACTTTTCTCTCAGAAGCATCAATATCACAGAATCATAGAATGGTTTGGGTAGGAATATCTTCCTAAACAGTAGGATGTGCCATCAGCATGGGAAGCAAGACATTTGTTTGGTTTTTTAGAGCATTTTACACACTTCCATACATACATATGCACAAAATCTCGCCCCATAAATTCATGTTTTCCCACATCTCTTATATCTTCACTTGAATTTGAAGCTTCAACTATGCAATGAAGAAGGTCCTAGGTCAGCTGTCTGTGCTCAGTCCAAGAGAGAAGGAAAAGGGGGGAGGGGGTAGTTTTCTTTCTAAAGTAACACCTGTATGGAAGAAAACACGACAGTGCTGATATCTGGTTTCATTTCTTAACTCCAAAGGATTAAATCCAACTGACTGCTTCACTTCTTGCCTGACATCCAGATGTCAGGTACATGGTTTGTCTGTGCCTGGAGATATCCTACACTCTGCTTTCCTGTCAGACCCCAGATCCACAGGATACCTGATTGTAGCTGAGGGTGTTCTTGTCTCATAGTCTCTGCTTCACTGCAAGCAATTGTTTTTTCTTATCCCTTCAGCTCCTGGGGAAGGGAAAACTCTTTCCTTTATTATAGACACAGCATGACTTAGAGATGTATCCAGTGCTTGTGGGCATCTGCAGAGTGGTTCCAAGTTGGTGAGGCAGGATGACCAGAACCTGATAACACAAAAAAAGCTCATTTCATAAAGAGAAAGCAATGCAATGAGACTGATTGTTGCCTTCCAAAAATAAGATCTGAGAGTGTTTTGAAAGACAAAGAGGTAAGAGACAAGAGAACACAGGGAGAAGAAATTTTGGATGTGAAATAAGTGACAATAACAGAACAGGTCAGCCAGGACATCACTGAAATAAATCCCTGCTGCCTTTGACAGGTTTGTGAAAGGTAGGAAAGATTGCTCAGCTCCAAGTTGTCCATGTGAGGGAACTCAAATTGAACATTGTAGAATCCCTGCCTGAAGTATGAGTGGCTGAATGGGACAAGATGATGAAGTTCTGCATACACCATAACAGAGGCGAGAGAGTGTTTAGTATTTATTATGAATATTTTAAAAGTGATATCACGGCCATCCTATTCATGCTGGATTTCACCTGTAAGCTGATGGAGGACCATCAGAAGACACGGGGGAGAGACAGACAGACACTTTAGGAAAGGCATCTCTATGATAATGAGCTCAAATGTAGGTTTTGCTGAGGGCAGTTTTCGTTGACGTTTTAGTTGGTTGGTTGGTTGGTTGGTTGACTGCTTGGTTGGGTTTTCTCCAGAAAACACACAACAAAAATATCAAGAAGATAATGTTCTAAGCAGAAATGCAAGCAGTCATTTAAGAAATTGAGGAGCTTTACACATCTAAACCTGATAGTTAATGTATTTAAACTGATAATAAATCTTGCAAATATTCAGGCAGATGGAAGAGAATGGTAGACAGCATGAAGTGGAGAAAGAAATTGAACTACCTATACCTTTCCTAGGCAGATATATGTCAGATTTGAGTGTGAATATCAGTGTACACTGACATGAATTTCTGATGTGTTGTGATGCATTAATCTGGAGCAAGGTTATTAAAAGGTCAATGTGAAGTCTTGGTTTCAAAGCTAATAAGATTTCATAATCTTTTGAACCTAAAAATATCAGGGGATTTTGACCTCTATGTCTTTTAGATCACTCCAAAACTTTAAGCTTTTTCTTCTTCATAATGGACAGTATTTTTCACTTAATTAAAACCACTTTGCTTCCATTTTATGAATCTTTGTTAACGAAAGCCTCCTAGGACTACAGATATGACTATCTTTTAATAGAAATGAAATCAGTGTTTTCAGGATTCAACCTGTCCAATTTCAGCTCCCTAAACAAAGGAATTGATACAACATTCTCTTTAGACTCTCTACCATCCATGGAAAGATTCAGAAAATCCAAAAGGTGATTCAACAGGACTTAAAATTGATGCCCAAGTGAACAGAGTCAAAAGGCTTTAGTCCAATTCTATTGAAAGGAATCTACATAGCTATTTAAAGATAATTAATATTAGATTCCGTTATTTTAATTGGCTTTTGTGTCATGAGACGGAGTCACAATCATAATATTAAAACTATCCAAGTTATCTGATTGACAACCAACCCATGTCTTTTTTGTGTAGCTCCCATACCAACCTTAGTGAGCAAGAGGAACCAAAACATTTAATGGACAGAAAAATCAGACTTATAGAAGTGTCTAGATATTAATCTGTCTGTTCTCAGAATGTCAGTTGTAAATAATATATGATAAATATTATTGCTGTTTCTTCTATAATCCACTACAACAATGCTGGTCAGATAGCTATTTGTTCCACAGCATCATCATCTCGTAAGTATATCCAAAGTTTCCCAACAGTTTATTCAATAAAATATTTAACTGAACCATTATCTTTCTAAATAATAATCACCTTCTTCTACCCTACCCCCAGCCAAAACTCTGGTTTCAGAATGTGTCTCTCTTCGTGCCTCCAAGAAATGTTGAGGATGCGTCCCAGACAGAATGGTGATGAGTGCAGTATTAAGCACCAGCTCAAATCCTCGGCTGGAGTAAATTGGTGTAACTCCATTGAAGTTAGTGGTGCTTTGCTGCCAGAGACTGATTCAAAGCCTTTGGGAATATTTTCATTGACTTCCCTGGGCTTTGGCACAGCTAAAGATCTGATCCTTCAAGAGAGAATTGACAAGATAAACAAGGTTGGCAGTTGTGGGAAATGTGGGAGGGTTCTCTTGCTATTGGAGCTGTGGTCAAATACATGTCAGAAGAATTAGTCCCAGTTCAAAAGCTGAGAATAGACCAGTATGAAAAAGTATGAAGGCATGAATTTTAGTGGTAGCAAATGAATCTTCCTGTCAAAAACAAATGAAAGCAAAATTCTCAGGTGGGAAAATATAAGCTTTGTCTACTTCTCATTTTGTATGTACACTCTCATTTTGCAAACCTCTGTAAATCCTATTGAAACAAAAATGTGTTTACAATGTTACATATTCCATAAAACATGTTTGCTACTCAGCAATCTGCTTGCTCCTCTTAAAATGTATTTTTGTGACAAACAATCATTAAACCTCACAACTGCCGTGTGCAGATAAATGAAACTAGTGCAGATATTACCATTTGGTTGACACATTTGTTTTGACATTGTAAAAAAAAGCGTTGAGGATTTTTTTTTTATAAAAGTCTTCCTTTTTTTCTCAGAAACAATAATATGTTCCTGCAAATGCTGCAAAAGATCAAAAGCTGTTCAGATCATATTTACAGTACTAAAAGCACAATGAATGCCCCTGTAAATGACATGTAAATTACCAAACGATGATTCAACTTCAGTCAGCTTTGCAGATGAATTGAAGGACCTTAATTCCACTTTAGCTCAGAAATCTGATTATTCTACTGCTTGTAAGAAATCAGCTTTAATCCTCTTTTAAATGTCATTCAACAGGTTCTTTCTGCACAAAAGATGTAAATGAATTTTCCTTTACAATATCTTTTCAAATTCATTTTCCTTCCACACGACATTTTTAGAAATAATTTAAAACTGAGCTATCAAACCAATAACTCTCCTATTCTACATCTGTTCAAGAATAATTGTCTGGATGCACATCTCAGCTTTGTGACAGCACCACTCCATTGACCTGCTTTTATTCCTATTGATGGAACTGAGACCATCATTCAACTCCACAATAATGTTTGCACTTGAATATATATTTAGGAAAACAAAAGAATTCTCTTAATTCACTGCTAAGTCCCTAAATAAGTCATGTCTACATAAAATTGAACACTTTAACATTCTTTCTTTATCATTTTGTTTTATTCCATCAGTTGCCTGCATTCATGGAGTCCTTCTATGCTACACCAAGATGTTTCTAAATTAAGGACTGTCTTTTTGGCACTTAGCAGTACAGTAGGTCCTAGTTCCTGATTAAAGATATCCTTTTCACTGGCAAATGATAATTTTATTTTCTGTTCATGAAGAAAACTAAGTGCTAAAAATCACAGACTGGCTGAGCCACATGTCCAGTGGGTGTAAAATCAACACATGTCCTTTGAGAGTTGTGCTGATTTACACCAATGGTATATCTGGCACCCCAGGTTAGAGTTGCTGTTATTTAAGAGAAATGTCCTAGATGATCCACGTATGGAAAAAATTGCAACTCCACAGACCATGTGGCATTTAAACACTTGTTCCTCCCATTTCTCTTCAGAGCATTTGCTCTCCTGGTGGCTGTGAGAAATAAAACTGACTTCTTGTTCCTTCAGCTGTTCTGTCAGCTGTGTCACCTTCCTAAAGGAACACCCCCTCATTCTTTTGAGGTATTTCCCTGGTGGTTCCCTGTTGGCTCCTATTACCTGGCTCCTATCTGTAAGATTTTTGTGCTGCAGCATGACAAGCATGTCCCAGAGCAACAAACTGAGGGCCCTCTCTAGCACCTCATCCTTCTAACCCTGGTGTGTTGTCCCACAGCTTGTCATGGGCAAACCTGATATTATCCTCTTCCCCACTTCACGTCCAGTTTAAATAACATCCACTGTGTAGAATTTCATTTACCAGTCCAGATCAGCCAACAAAGTCTAAGCCTTCTACTGGTCTCCTCATTTTACCTTTTCAAGCCATGGAATGTCCTTATTTGCCAGTCACAGTATCATATTCATGGGCTTTACATGGACCTACAGGCAGGCTGTAGGTCCTCAAAGACTCTTAGAAAAAGTTAGAGTGAAGCAAGTCTTTAGGCAGGTCGTCATGATTAAAGTTTCATCCTGTATGTTGCACTTTTCCCAAAAAAATATGCAAAACTTACAATTTTTGTGTTTTAAATGTGTGTCAAATCAAGGCTCCCATTCCCTCCAGCAATGTGCAGTCACTCAGCAAGACAGTGTTCACCCTGAAGAGCCAGCATTGCAAATAGGTAAGACATAAAAATAAAAAAAGAAACAGGTATACCACACATGCAAAATATGAAGAACAGAGCAATAATTTGGTGGGTGATTTTTCCAAGGTGTCACAGAAAGTCAATAGAAGATTCAAGGAGTGATCTTCCATGTATACCTCAAAACTTTTATCAGCTCTCACCCCAATTATCCCCTGTCCTCTAATCACAGGTAGTGCCTCCTGCGTCACATATTCCAGCACATATCACAGTGGACTGGAAAATTCTCCCCTTGGTCTGTCAAGCATAAACTTATAAAATGTTCCTGTGACATGGTTTTAAGGGCTTTGAAAGCACTGAAGAGTCTGTCTGCTAAGGATGTGGTAAGGTCACAGGACCAGGAGTTGCTACTGAAAGAGAGACATTTTTCTACATCACTGACAATGAGCAGCATTTACCTGTGCTGTGTAACAGGTGTAAAAGACTTGCACTGACATTTCTCTTCCTAAAGTCCAGGGGCACCACTTGAAAATATAATCTAGCAGAAGCTGATAAAATTCAGCGACATAAATCATGCTTAGTGTGACAATCCAGCCTGCAGGATAACAATAAATAATGCAAAGAAGATGCAAATGCATTTTAGCAAACAGTGGTACAGCCCTATTGAAAATACCTGCACTTGAGACTGAAAGGAGGTTTCTTGCATGGCAGAAGTTTTCACATTTTAAATGATTGTGTATAAATATTATTAGCCAAGCCTATATTTGGCCTCATGCTTTCAGTTTGATATGATGTGACCCGAATTTCTGCCCTAATGTAACTCTCTTATCTAGTCCTCATCCAAGCAGTCTCATGGGCCGCTGCGTTTATGCTTTGAGTACAAGAAACCATTCTCTGCTTTTGAGCGGGAAAAAAAGCACAACACAGCACAAAGACTCACACAAAAAGTACTCTTTATGTCAAGGGCAGGGTGATATTCAAACACCCCCAAAAATTAAATTAGGCTGAGAGGTCTAGAAGGTATAACACACTCTAAAGCAGAGGGAGGATTTCCACAAATAAATAAATAAATATTTATATTAGATTATGAGAGTCAACGATTTGTCTTCTGAGGCACTGTATAGTGAATGGTATTCCTTATTCTCCTTATATCATTCAGGAATGCAGAAAGACTTCTGGCCAACTCCCAGGAATGCTCCTCTTCCAGAGTTTGAAAGGAGAATGGTATGGCAATCATAAAAAAGGATGCTATCTCTGAACCCAAACCAACAAAGTGCCTAATTCGATGAGACTTATCCAGACCCCACCCCATACCTGACTACTTTAAAACACTGTAATTTTTAGCTCTGAAGGGTGATATCTGAGATTAAATCTGAGTGCTGAAATTATGTTCCAGATTATTGGCAGATATGTTGTACTTTGGAGATGGGAAGTGTGCATTTTAATTTTTGTTCTGTACCCCTACACGCAGCCATTGACATTATTTTTTTTTTTTTTTTTAACAGGACCCTCTATGTTGCTACTTCTGGAGATTGCCTGACTCAGTTTGGTGGCCAAGAGGAAATACCATGAGATTAGGTTGTATCTTGTTGAAGCCAGAGCAGATCTTCCAGTGAGGCTAATGTTAATGGTGATAAATCCATGCATACAGTGAAAATGATTGGCTATGGGTTGTTCTGCTGTTCAGATACTGCAAAGCAAAGGAAGAACTTTGTGATGGAACTTGTCTCAATTTCTTCTTCCCTTTCTATGAGAAATCCAAGGCTTCTTTCTTGGAAATACTGAATGTATGCCACTTCACTTGTTTTATTTCTTTTGAAGTTAACAGAAATTTATAGCAATATACTCATTCACTTAAATGGGACCAGAATTCCACCCTTAACTCTTTTATTTTTGTTTGTTTGTTTGTTTCATCTAAACAGCCTGGAACATGAATAAAGTAACTCTTGATTGGGAACGCAAACAATTTCAGTGATACCTCATTCCTTGAAGTCTTTTAGATTGGATATAGCTACAGGAAGGAATGTCAGCGCAGGAGCCTCTGCAACTTGAGCAAAGTTTTAAGCTCTTAACAGTCCATTATCTGCCTCTGGTCACACAACCAGACAAGTCTCACATGAGGATGTCCTCCTAGAGATCTGTTGCCCTCTCCATTGGGAAGTTCATGGTAAGGGATTTCTGGGCCTGCCTTATTTAGATTTATAACCCCTGTGTCTTTACTTATTTGAAGACAACTTCTTCTGGACCCTTGCCAAAATGTTTAGCTACTGCACTGCAAGAGGAGGTACAAAGGAGGTGCACACCTGTCGCAGAGGGAAACTGAGGTTTAAAGAAAAGGAAATTGCTTTAAACAAACTCACCATCTCCCATGTCCCAAGTCCTGTAGAATCTAAATTATTCTATTCTCCTAAAACAACAGCTCCTTACCCCTCCATCATCACAATTAGGAATAAGCAACAGGCGGTGGGAAGGAATGCCACACTCCAGTTCATGCTGTTTTGTTTTGTTTTACCTTAAAAGTCTCTTTGATATTTTTATACCATCAGACAGCAGCCAGCTCTTTTTTGTTTTTTTTAAACTTCTTCCCTCTGGACAAGTAGGATATTAATATTATCCCTGTAACAAGCAGCAGAAGGAATAAAACATCTAGGTAAATACTGCAAGTGAGATTAAAACTCCCTAGCTTTCTGATGTAACCCTGTGACATAGCGTTTCTAGTGAATTAAACCAAATGTACAAGTATTTAACGACTAATCCTTTTAAGTATTTTAATGCCCCAATGAAGATTTCTTATAGGGAGAGGCAAAGCATATGTGGTTTCCGTTAGAGTCTGCCTGCAGGCAGAGGATTGAGCAGAGTGGCTTTTTTTT
>NW_008240221.1:15570509-15579521 GCF_000691975.1 Corvus brachyrhynchos
CAGCCGGGGGAGGGAGAGGGGAGGGGGGGCGGCCACATCGCAGCCTGCCTCTGCCTGCCAGAAAGAAGAGGGATACTAAACAGGCTTTCTTCCTCCCTTGGGTTACTACAAACAACTAACCTAGCTCAGGGTGTTCTTTGAAGACAATAAAGAAAAGTAACTTTTCATTTTAGAAACCCATCCTGCAGGGCAGCAGGTAATAAGCTGGTGATAGCATTCCATGTATGCGTCTAAAAATATATGTATAAAAACACACACACACACATATTTATGTGGATTCAGACTAGAGGTAAGGATGCCCTTTTTTATGGTGAGGGTGCTGAAACACTGGCACAGGTTGCCCAGAGAGGTGGTGGATGCCCAGTCCCTGGAAACATTCAACAGCGGGTTGGACAGGGCTCTGGGCAACCTGGTCTAGTTGGAGATGTTCCTGTTCATTGCAGGAGACTGGGAGATCTTTAAAGATCCCTTCCAACCCAAACTATTCCATGATTCAATGATATATATCTTCTTTCTATGTAAAGAAACTCTTAGCCACAGGGAATAATATTTTCTCCTCTGTTAATAGCCAGGCCAGTGTCATGCACTGCAGGGAAAAAAAAATCAATGCTCATCCCTATAAGCCAAACTGATCTTCTGTTTAAGCTAATCTTTAAGGGTTGCAAATTTAGGGTCAGGGGTACAGTTATAATGAAACCAAATGTTCACATTTACAGCTGAGAGAAATATATCCTCTTCCTATGACCTTTTGGATGCACAGTAACTAAGATAGGAATTTGGGGGATACGAGTGTGGGTGCAAAGTCTTGGCCATGCCCTTGAATCTCTGCAGGCAGGTGGGACTGCTGACAACAGCTCAGCATTTCCCACTGCTGTGGTGAGAAATTGCAGGTGCATAAGGGATGTGTTTCTGTATTTCATCTAAAGCTATGAAACAGCTGTGCAAATTATTGTAAAATCTCTTTCACTATCATACATACATAAAAGTGCATTATATATCTCTATGATGTGATATATCCTTATAGAGAGGGAGTGTGAAGGTCTTTATTTTAGTCACAGGTTTGTTTCATTAAGGAAATAGAAATATATACAAGAGCATTGTTAGAAATACCAATTTTGAGTCTTTTTATGACAAATAATCTATTCATTTGACCATCATTTAATACATGGCTGATGTACCTTGCCCCTAAAACATACGAACCAAAGTTATATCCTGGCCTTTGCTAATCTGAGTGCTTGTTTCTGTTTCCATCCTGAATGAATGTTGCTTACTGGTGCTAAATGAACTTTCTTGCCTTTTTTAAATTTTTTTGTAATTCTAGAAATACAGTTAAGCATTTGTTTCAGCTGAGCACTCTGCTGATGGGGCCAGTAAGCTATAGCCCATTTTCTTTAAACTACTGAAAACATTGCTCTTCAATTGCAGTCATTTTATTGTACAATCAAAAATTCCTGACTGTCCATGTTTCATTCACTGGGCTGCAATAATCATTCCAGAACAGTCAGATAACACAAATTGAGAGGAATTACTGCTGAAAACCACACTTTAGGTCACAGTTTAGAAACTGAGTAATTAGTGTCCACAGCAGTAGTACATATATGTACATACATATAATGGTACTGCTGTATAAGGGGAGGGAGGGAAGGAATTCAGAAGGAAGGAATTTGGAAGTAAGGAATTTGGCAGGAAGGAAGGAATTCGGAAGGAATTCGGAAGGAATTCGGAAGGAAGGAAGGAAGGAAGGAAGGAAGGAAGGAAGGAAGGAAGGAAGGAATTTTTCTCATGGTTCGCAAATATACAATAAATATTTTTCAGCTTTCAGACTATGGAACTAATGTTTTAAATTAAAGATATTTTCCAGGCAGACATTATTACATTCTTATTTTTCCTTTTATTCTTCATATATTTTAGGCACAATACAAATCCAAATACTTGTTTAGGGCATTTTCCACAGCTCTTTGAATTTCAGGGAAAGAATTCCATTGACTTAAGGTGATCTTTGGAGCAGATCCCTCATTCAAGGGAGTACTAGTCTTTTACTGCCTGACCCCAGCACCTTCACCAGTGTGCTCAGGCCCACAGAGGTCAAAGAGACAACTGGCTTAGACAGGGATTACTGGCATGAGTCTGGGATGCAGAATGGAGCTCACAGTGAGCTCTACCAGCACATTCATTATCAAGCCTCTGGTAGCTATTGTCAGGTTGTGAATGATGTCTCCTCTACCAGAGACCTCATTCCAAAATCCGATCCTGTAGAAAAGGTCTTATTTCTGGAAAGAAATTAGGAAAAAAAAAACCAAACCAACCTTCTTCAAAATGAATTTTAATGCCCGATTTTAAAGTAATAGAAATCCCAAAATCTCTTGCTTTTATGCATGAGCTATTATGATCAATTGGGAAATTAAAATATGTTTTTAAAGCATAAATACCTATTCCCTCGGTGGAATCTTATGTCTCTGAAGTAGCTGGCTTCAGTTTTGGGGATACATCTTATGCATTTTAATAGCAAATGCCTGAATACTGAACCAATAAAAAATATACAGTGGTTTCTCTGCACCTACCCAAGATTCTTGGGTCAATACAAGTCCCATTTTCAAATATGTTAACAAATATATGTGTTCAGTAAAAATTATATATTACTTAAGCCAAATACAGATTTATTTGAGCTATTCAGAGCAATTTCAGGCCCTTGAGAAAAGAATCTCTTTAAAATATTAATGGTATTACACCTAATTTTAAAGTGTTAAGGCTAAAAACTCAGTGTAAGGGGTAAAAAAATCCATGATAATATATATCCAGGAATACACACAAGTGGGGAAAAAATGGGAGAAGCGATCAGTGCAAGAGTCATGAGCTGAGGGCAAAGATGTCAACCTTACCTTTGAATTTACTCTTTTAAGTTTGTGTCACAACTTCAATGTTATTTAAACACATAGCGGGGCACAGTGTTTAATTAGGTAAGGAAACTTGCTCACGATTACTGCCACTGCATAAGTGGAGTACACTCAATAATCCAAAGAACTTGACACTGTATTATTTATTGGAATGTCTGCATTAATTATGGATGATTCTAATATAAGGTACATCTTTAATACATCACAGTCTACAGATGTTTTCATTCTCCACTACCAGAGAGAAGTTTAATGATAAGATTTTGCCTCATGCATTGAAACACATCCAGCAAATAATGTGGAAAATGCCTTCTTAGCCAGTCTGTGATCAGGAGAGTTTCTAAAGTCCTAGTTTAGCTGGTTACATGTGGACAGTTTGGTTTAGACTGGCCCTGTGGGCTAAAACTGGCAAGAGGGAAAAAGAGAGATCTTTTAATGGGATGCACCAGGTAACTGCAAGATTTCCAGTTTCATCCCCAGTGCTTTCTCCTGAGCAGCAAAATCTAAGGTTGTGATGAGATTTTCCACTAAATTTTAATGGTTTAATGCAAAATCCCCATCACATATGGAACTTTCCTGTTGCCTTGGTTGAGTATGGATATTATGCTACATCAAAGAGCAGGAATATCTCATAGAGCTTCCTATTCTGCTTTCTATGGAAGAAGGCTTCAGATCTTCTCTTTGGTAGATAGATTTTTAAAAAGGCAGGGAAAGTGTCTTACAAATTTCTTTTTTAATCAAGCTATTTTTAAGGAAAGTATGGGCTGCAGTTTGAAGAGCCAAGTGAAAATGTCAGAGAATGGTTTTCCTAAGTCCACATTTTTCCACTATTCCACTCCTGTCCTGAGGAATATCCATGTTGAAACCCACAAGATTTTACATGAATTATTAGGTCTAGAAGGCCAAGGTTCAAATGTTCATATCACAAGAATCATAGAATGGTTTGGGTGGAAAGGGACCTTAAAGATCTCCTTGTCCCAACCCCCTGCCATGGGCAGGGACACCTTCCACTATCCCAGGTTGCTCCAAGCCTCATCCAGCCTGGGCTTGGACACTTCCAGGGACGGAGAATCTACAGCTTCTCTGGGCAACCTATTCCAGATCTTCAAGAAGTGGAGCAAGAATTTGAATGGGGCCTTCTGTTAGTTTTCAAGTCACATTTTGGGGCTTTTCACCATTATGTGGTTTCATTCTGCTCTACAGTTAAATTTCTAACCTCATCCCATTCCATGAACAGAGATGCTTATGTCTGTGTTGCCTTTTAACAGTTTCCCAGTAAGGCATTAATAGTGGAAATAACTTACAACAACAATAATGATGGAGAAATCCTCAATGAAGCAGTTAGAAAAAATGGTCAGAGCAAAAAAAAAAAAACCAGTGTGATCACAATTCAAAAAAAAAGCATCATCATAGAGAAAGATTCTTTAAGGGACAATTCCTGGCTTCTTCCTTGATGTAAACTTGAGGGAACAAAATGTTGATGGGATAAGTGTGAATTCTTCCTTTCCCAATATTTAAAAGCCTCAATGGCTTAAAAGCAAAGGGGAATTGGCTGATGAGCTGCTGATGTGAAAGAAGGCAAGGCTCTCACGGAGAAGAGGAATTACATTCTGGTTAGGTTTGTAATTATAACCAAACATCCCTTTTCAGAACAGCAAACTGCACAGAATATGAGAAATTTAACAAATCAATTTAACAAAAGGGAAAAGAGATTATTAGAGGATTCTCCAAAATTATTGTGATTCGGTTTCTCGCAGCTGTAAATGCCTTCAGATAGCCACAGAATCAGAACAGGATTTAAGGGTAAAAAAGTGACCTACAGGAGTGAGATGGATCACGTAAAAAGAAAAGAGGTCTGACAGGATTACCTGAGAAAGGAGAGCAAGTCTAAGAGATGGGAGACCAGCCAAGTTGAGGAATGAAAGAACTGCACAAGAGAGCAAGATAAATAAAGTAATAGGCCATTCTTCAAGTACAGAAGAAGTCACTGGAAAATAAAAATGGCTTCTAAGGGATGGCAAGAGCACTTGACAGAAGAAGCAGTATTTGCTTTAAAGAGAAAGCTGGAAGGAGGAAGGGAGGCTTTTCTTTGTCTCGGTACTTGCAGAACTGGAGCGAGGACAGCTGCCACAAACAGTCGGCATGTTACCCCCCTAAGGGATGCGGAAGAGATGCTGAAAGAAATTAGGAACATAGCAGTAAAAGGCACTGGCAAAACCGGTGTTGTGTGAAGACTGAAAGGGGGGAAATCCCAAAAGGGGGAAGAGTGGAGGCAGCCTGTTTTTCGTGTTGCAGGTGCCTAAAGGAGGGAGGGAAGGTGGGTAGACAGCTTGGTAACAAAACAGTGGTGACGAAATAAATGCCTTAAAGCAGGAGTGTGTGCAAGACCAGGATACACCAGAGGCTGTTGGAAATGAGGACCAGGTGGAGAGGCCTCCATGGAGCAGGTACAGCCCTAGGAGCCGTGTAAGAAGAGGCCCTAGGCAGAGTCCCCAGGAGGATCTCCACACCTCGACAAGCATAAGCCAAGACAAGCTGCTTTCTTGGGGTCTGGCTGGAGAGCAAAGACAGATGGGATGGAGGACTCAGCAGCTCAGGGAGGTGTGGGAAAACACTTAGAGAAGGAGAAATTCTATGGCTGCAAGATCAGATGAGTGGAGAGGATAAGCATGAGGAGCAGCTCCATGAAAAAAGTAAACCTGTGGTTCTGGGAAAGGGGGTTTGAAGAAGAATCAGTGAAGTCACATCACCAGGACTCTTATCACAAGAAATAGGGACTGTGGGGCTCACTGCCCTGTTTGGATGGCAATAGGCAGCAGCCAGCAGGGAAGAAAGAGATAAGGAGGAGGAGGATGGGAGAAATGAATGGAAAGGGGTCTCTCTGACATGCAGTCAATGGACCACCCTTGCCAAATACCTTGAAAGTCAAGTTGCAATGCAGTGGCCACAAATTCTGCCCTCCTGATCCTTGCATGGAATGGTGTGAATGACATTCACTGCAAATGAGCAATGGTCTGGTTTACAGCCAGGCAATATTGATCAATATTGACACATTTGAAGCCACCCCACCTCTCCCTTTGCATTTACTCTGAATGACACCAGGTACCTGGCTTGAAACACAGCTGCCCTCACATCTTCATGAAAGCCTCAACAAGTAGGAAGCCTTGCTGCCATCAAAGAAGTGACTGGAGACACCAGATATACTCTTTAATTTTTGACTGATATATTCACAACATTTTAATTACTTGCAAATGCATTTTCTCTGCCCCAAAATGTTGTCTTTCAGCTGTTGGGGTGATGTGGAATAGAAATTTGCAAGGAGGAGGAAACATGATGGTGGGCTTGGAAGCTGTGTCCAGAGGGCAGGGAAAAATCTTTTCCAGGACGTCTCTTGTCTTGTGGCTCAAATAAAACCACTTCAAAACTCCCCATTTCCATTGCCCATAGGTACACTCTGTGAACTCCAATATGAAACCATCCTCCCTGGCAGAGGAAAAGCAATATAATGTTATTTGGACTCTCACAATAATGTTTCTTAAAGGGAAATGGGAAAAAAACACGTCCCTCTCACACAGACAGGTTTGCTTGAAAATGCAGTTCATAATCTGTGGGTGTACGTGGAGGGGGCTACCAGCTCCCTACCTCCCACCTGCAGAAGTCTGGACCTCTCCCGAGGTTTTCTCTGCCTGTGAAATTCAGGGAAGGGAGATGGGGTGGTGATGTTTAGCACAGAGGGGACCATGATCAGGCTCAGACCCTCTGCCAGACAAGAGGGAGGAGTTAATGGAGCAGGAGAAAAAGGTAAGACAAAGAATGGCCCATACAAGGATCAAACTCACAACCTTGGTGTTGTTTGTTATCAGCAGCAAGCTCTGATCAACTGAGATAATCTCAGGGTCAATAGAAATAGGTCTGCCAACAATGCTCGGAGCCCAGGCATGAAGAAAAGTGATCCCAGGGCTGATTTTCTTTTAGGTCAGCTGAGCATCCCCAAAGCTCACAGCCCTCAAATTTTAGGAACTGCAAAGGACAAAGGGGATGGACACCAAAAAAAGCCCTTACTGGCTGACGAACACCCCAGCACTGCTGACTCCAGCTGCCTGTGATGGCTTGAACTACTCCCTGGTCTCATTCAGACACAAGAAACTCCAGCAAAAGTCATCAGAAGTTTAGGTCCGGCAAAGACCAAGTTTTGGTGACTTTCAGTGGAAGAGAAGGCTCTTAATTAAGGATAAATTTAACTATTATTGGGTGACCAACAAAATGCAGGAGCTAAGGCTGGATGGAGCAATTAAAGGGAAAATCGTGATTTCAGTCTCCTAAATGCTGGGAAATATTCGCAGGACAAACAGGAGGTGAGACAGCTCTGTTGAGTCTCAGGAGCTGCTCTCATGCAGCAGCCAGACGTCGAGCCCAGACTATGTCACTGCAGCAGCACCAGACACTTTGCACACTTCAATGAATCAGGAGAAGTGAGATGATCCCAGAGAGGAACTTTTAATTGTCTTGTGGGTTTGGGGTTTTTTTTCCCCAAAATCCCCACCCTTCCCCGCCCAGTCCGATTTTTTTTCCGGACTCCTTAAAAACAAAAAAAAATCTGTAGCTCAGGAGCAGAAGCAAACTTTAGGCAGGGGATAAACAACGTGCTCAGCCACAATGAAACTCAAGGCAAAGTCTGTCAGCTCTGCTCATAGCACTGGTTGGAAAACCAGAAAGCTCCCAATTAACTTTCCTGAAAGATTTTTCTTTGGGAGCAATTAATAAGTGCTTTGCAGTTTGACTCGCGTTATTAATTGGATTGGGGGGAGTTAAAAGCGCAAACGGTCTATATGATTTTTTTGGGGGGTCTGTAAACGAAGCTAACAGATGGAACTGACCAGTAACGTGCATCTGGCAAGCCGGGTTTCTTATAAACTTTCCTCCAAACAAAACCATTTTGGTGGCTTTGTTGTTGTTTGAAACGAAGTTGGGCTCCGCTCTGGCTGGTGGCGTGGCGGTGGGCTCGTCTGGCCTGCGTGTGCGTGGGAAGGGAGGATGGAGGGGGAAGGGGTCGGGACGGGGGGAGATCTCTCGCAAGACTGATCTCCTGCAGCGGGGTGATGTCCTGCCAGCTCGGGCAGAGAGCTGGGAAGGCACCAGCCCTTGCACCGTGCGTGTCCTACCCCGCGGCGCTCAGAGAGGGGTGGTACCGGCACCGCGACACCCAAGGGATTCAAAAGAAGGGAGTCCGTCCCCAAATCGCTCTCTCACACACGTGGATTCCTGAAGACAAAATAAATAAGTGCGTAGAGGGACAAGTGTCCTGTGGGGTGACTTGCTGGGAAACGCTGCCGCCCTGGAGCGCCCTCAGTCACGGCGGGGGCTCGGTGCGCTCCGCGCTGCCTCTGCCAGGGTCGCTCTGCTCGTGTCCCCTCGCCGTCTGTGCCCCCCTTCACGCACTGAGCCGGGCTTGCTTGGCCAGGTCGAGGAAAACCTTTTCTCCTCCCTTCTCCAGAAAAAGAAAAAAAAAAATCACAAGAAACCAAAAAAAAAAAAAAAAAAAAAAAAACAAAACCGAAAAAACCCCATAGGACTAAAGTGGCACAGTGCAAATAACGAAAGTGAACAGAGCTGCGGAGTGCTCTGCCATGAATGTTTGGGAGGGTGTTTGTCTTCCTTCTTGAAGGGAATGAAAGCGTCTCCTGCCTCTCCCTCCATCGGGAAGGTGTGTTTATGGTGTGTTAACTTTTTTTGTCAGGTCTAAGCCGCCCTACTCAAGGCTGGTGTAGCTGTTTCCACTGCGCTCGCCACACTCCAAAGGGCTGTTGGAAAGGGCAAAGTGTGTTCACATCATTAGGGTGGGTTTTGTCCTGTGGCTTTTTTTAATCCTCTCTAGTATCAAAATCTTGGGAAGATCAAACAAAATCTGAACTTGGAAGAATTCCTAGGGTTTTTTTCAGTTATATATTGGGGAGAAATATTTGTGTTCCTTTACCAACATTAGAACTGTAGGAAGTCCAAATGATGAGGAGAAAGAAGCAATTCCTTCTTTCCTTCCTTCCTTCCTTCCTTCCTTCCTTCCTTCCTTCCTTCCTTCCTTCCTTCCTTCCTTCCTTCCTTCCTTCCTTCCTTCCTTCCTTCC
>NW_008240221.1:15579768-15587331 GCF_000691975.1 Corvus brachyrhynchos
ACCGGGATACCCGCACTTTCCCATCTCAGACAATGCATTTCCATTCCAGTCGTGTGCCTTTGTCCATTTGTAGGAAGAAAAGAGGGCTGAGTGACAGCTCCTGTTAGCCTGCATGAACAGATACCAATAAACCCTCCCAAAACCTGGACCTTGGAAAAAAAAAAAAAAGAGGAAAGAGGAAAGAGCGAGGCAGGGAGCCACATGCCTCTTTGCCTCCGGCTTATTATTAAGACACCTTCGCAGCTTAAACGCTTAAACGCGACCCAAATTAAATGGCAATTAAAAGCAAGTTACACCCTCTCCTATCTCCAGGCTTATCTCGGGTGGAAGCTAGCCATCAGCAGAGCCTCTCCGCCGGGAAATGCCATTTGGGCTGGCATCTTCGCGGAGGGTGTGTGAGTCCCCCCGCGCCGCCCCGACCTCGCCTGGCAGCGGGTGCCCCCCCCCGGGCGCTCCCCGGGCGGAGCCCGCAGTCACTGCGGGGCTGGAGAGCCGCTACCTGGGGGCAGAAGGACAGGGGGGCGCCGAGCAGGCAGACAGGACTTATTCCCCGAGTGGCAGCTCCTCGGACCGGTGTCACTAAATAAATAAATCACGTACCCCTTCAGCTTTGCAACCCAGGGCTACGCAGGCTCCGTGTGTTCCCATCTCCAAAATTTATCGGCACTTGGAAATGTCGAACCAGCTATCAGTGGTCTTTAGCTCTTACGTCCCCTTCCCTATTTTTCTTTCTCCTGTTACAGATATAATTCCGTAGATCTATATGTATTTTATGTATAATTCCATAATATCATGTGTCACTGCAGTGATACTTTGTGGTCTCACCCTAGTTTTATGTCTGAAAATGCTATTTAAAGAAGCCTGTAAGATAACATATTAGGCAGCTTTAAAAGCAGGTTGGAGTGTGGGGTGGACTTAAATTCGATGTAAATGAAAGGGCAAAAAAAAAAAAAAAAAAAAAAAAAAAAAAACCCAAACCAAACAAACCACATAGTTTTCATTTAGGAAAAAAAAAAATACACTTAAACAGACACACATACAAATGTGCAATCTTAGATTCTGGTCAGTATTTAAAAGCAGTATAATCAACAGGAAGGAGCACTTACCTATTGAAAAGGATGATTTAATAATATATATTTATATATATTAGCTTTATGTCTTCCCAATAAAATGTACACAAAATACCCCCTTCGATCAGATTAGTTCCCATATTAGCCTGGGTAAGAAAAAGCATTCTAAAGAGTGGAGGAAAAAATGTATAAAAATGTTGAAAGAACCTACAGTTCCTTATTAGGCGAAGATACAATATTTATTCCTTGTCTCCTGGGATGAAGCTCCTCTATCTATTGTCCTCCCAGTTCTCAGTGCTGATGCTTAATTTTCAAAACTTCTATATTACCAAGGGACCTACGACATCAGCCAAAGAAATACCCAGCAAGTACAAAATCTGATCCAGGGAGCAGCTTTTGTGCAGAGGGAAAATTTTGTTCCTACAGGTTTTTAAGGAGGTGCATGGAAAAGCGAGAGATCTGATCTATGCAGATACATTGCAAATTCTCTCTGTCTGTAGAGATTTTTTCTAAAAAAAATTGGGGAAATACATGAACTTTGGATTTTTCAAATTTTTCCTTTTTTTTTTTTTTTTTTTTTTTTTTTTCGGAGAACCAAAAAATGTCAACTACCTTTCCAGGTCTCGTCCACGATGCAGAGGTATTTTGTGTGTGTGAGTGTGTGTGTGTGTGTGTGCGCGCGTGTGTGTGGATGTGTGTGTGCGTGTGTGTGCATATGTGTGTGTGTATGTGCCTGTGTGGTTGTTTCCATTTTTTTAAAATCCATATTGGACCGTTACGTTTAATTATAATCCGGCTTCAGAGATAACTTAAAGAAGTATAGAGAGAAAATTCGTTATGACATCTGTCGCCAGCAAGGGCAACTCATTACCACGTTAAAACCGTTGCCAGAACGAAAATCAGAATAATACCCCTAATAATATAATGAAGTGGAGAGAAATCACCACCAGCTCGCCAGGAATGGGGAGTTCTCGCTAAAAAGCAGGACTCTCCTTTCTTTCGAAACGCAGGGAAAAGAGGGGGGGAATTTTGGATCTGATTCGTTATTTTAAAAAGAAAGAAAAATAGGGGTTCAAAAAAAAAAAAAAAGAAGGGAAAGAAGGAAGGAAGGAAGAAAGGAAGGCAAGCAGGCGGCAAAGCTTTCTCAATGTGTAACGCTGTAACATAGGGACGGGACTTGTGTGTATTCTCGGTAGTTTCCTCTGTTTGATGACTTTTTTTTTGTGTCAGCCCCATATTACAGCTGTGATCAGGAGGTGGATGGATAGATGGATGGATAGATGGATGAATAGATGGATAGATAGATAGATAGATAGATAGATAGTTTTTATTTCAGTGCGTGGATTCCTTTTGCTGGACAGTATTAAGGGCAGGCTGGGCTGTTTATGATTTTTTGAACAGACCTTTATGGCACCAGCCCAAGGTAGGAAAGGATCTTTTGTTGCTGGGGTTGCTGCTGGCAGGCTTAGACGCTTCTGCAGGGAGAGAAGCTATGCAGGACAGCGTGGTTGGAAGAAGCGTACCCGGGGTTTTCAATGACAAACCTCCAGTTTTGGGGTCTCCTTTTCACTTCTTCCTTTCAGATACGTCATGACGGATCAAACAGTTACCGTTTGATGCAGCTTGGATGCCTGGAGTCTGTGGCCAACTCGACCGTCGCCTATTCCTCCTCATCTCCTCTCACTTACTCTACCACGGGCACCGAGTTCGCCTCCCCGTACTTCTCCACTAACCACCAGTACACCCCACTGCACCACCAGTCCTTCCACTACGAGTTCCAACACAGCCACCCGGCAGTCAACCCCGACGCTTACTCCTTGAACTCTCTCCACCACTCCCAGCAATATTACCAGCAGATCCACCATGGAGAACCCACTGATTTTATCAACCTGCACAATGCGCGGGCACTCAAGTCCTCCTGCTTGGACGAGCAGAGGAGAGAGCTGGGGTGCTTAGATGCTTACCGCCGCCACGACCTGTCTCTTATGAGCCATGGATCCCAATATGGGATGCATCCAGATCAAAGACTCCTGCCAGGACCAAGCCTTGGGCTTGCAGCCTCGGGAGCTGACGATTTGCAGGTAAATAGCATGCCATCTCCTTTCAAGACAAAGGAGGGAAGAGTCATCCCAAATCCGATCCAGAGCCCTTCCCCTCCAGACTGGTAGCGGCAAGAAAAATATGTGGAAGGAAAAAAACAAAAAACCCAACCAAACAAGTGGACTTCTTTGGCCAAACAAACAAATTAAACAAAAACAACCTCGCTCCTGCCTTCGCCGCGTGGGCTGTGTCTCTGTGATGGCTGAGACCATGGGGGTCCCCCGGAGATTTCGGGGTGCGTGTGCGTGTGCCAGCCCTGACCCACTCACACGGAACCCAAACCAAACCAGACCAAACCCATCTTCTCGCTTTTCCTAAACTTTTCCTTTCTTTCGGCGCGCGGAGCACTTTGCAGCGACAGAGCAGGCAAATGATTTAAGGAAGGCATGGAGTAGGAAAAGAGAAAAAAGGCAGGGCAGGAAATAAATCTGCTTTCCGACAGACGTACAAAGGCAAACCTTCCGAGATATGAGGGAGGAAAGGGATAAACGGAGGAAAGAGATGTTCGTCAGAAAAAGTCAGAATGATAAAAATGCCTCGCAATATTTGATCTAGGTGTTAATAGGGTGAGAGATAAAGCAGATAAAGCTAAATTCATCCATCTATCTATCTAATAATTAATCTACTCAACCCTAACCGGCACCTGGACCCATTTAAAAAATCCAATTTCTGTGTATCAAAAGCTCACGTTTATCCGCTCAGAAATCCTTTCCCAAGCACTAAAAATTCACCTCCGCTAAACTGAGCCGGCTGCTTAAATGAAATTGGTTTCCAAAATTGCAAACAACGCCATCCTGTACCTAACCCCCATTACGAGATGTGCCCCAAATCAAAAGCCAACCTTCCTTCTCCCGACGAGCTGAGGAACTGAGGGCTTCCCCATCAGCAGGGAGAGACAAACGGGACCGTATTTACTGTACTTACTTTTCCCCCATACCTCGCTTCCTGGCATACAAAGCTGGCTATGTTGGTCTTTCCAAAAAGATGTAGCGGTCAAAGGCTTGGGGGGGGCGGGAAAAATCAACCCGAAGTTTGTAAAATTAAGGTTTATTTACTTCCCTTAAAATCAAAGCACGAACAAAATAATCCAAACAATCTTTTTATATAAGGGAAAAGAAATCCTTTTTTCCGGTTTTTTTTTTTTTTCCCTAGGAAGAAAATAAACCACCAACAAAGAATGTTATCTTTTATACCTCAGATGAGGAAACTCTAGCTATTTAAACCTAGTTTTCTCCACTAATATTCACTGTATAATTTTATCCTCTCTGGCCATTTTTTTTGTTTACATTTTTCACAAGGATCTCCTTATGTTACCCCCCTCAAAAAAAAAAAAAAAATCTGCCATTCACTGCTCAACCCCAACTAAAACCTATTTACTCCTTTTTATAACCACGTCTGCTGCTGATTTTTTTGTATCTGTACAAATTTTTTTTCTTTGGCAGGCACAAAGCCTTGTATTTTTCAAAAGAGGGGATTAGGAACGTTTGCAAGACAGCAGACAATGCCTAAGTCCCGGGCAAAAAAGCACCATAGTTTATCCAATTTTCGACTTAGTGCCATTCAACTGGTCATTTATGCAATGTCATCCGACCAAACAACATGTTTCCCTTAAAAAAAAAAAAAAAAAAAAAAAAAAGGTTGGTTAAGCTGCTAGAGGCACAGCCTGTTTTTATTTATTTAACGAAGAAGAAAAACAACAGTTTTCCTTTGGAAAATATTAATTTTTCGATCACAAGTTATTATCAAATAAAATACTTAGGTGTTTGTACCTAATCTCCTCTTTATTTTTCCTCCTCCCTCTTTTTCCGAACACAAGAGGGAGTGTGCAGAGCTATCAAAAAGCCTGAGCAGTGAGAAGTTGAAAATATTAATATTTGTCGTTAGGACTTAGATGATTCAGAACAAGTTGGACTCTCGCGAATATCACTTCGGGTTTAGAGGGAAGCGTTTTGGTGGCGAGCGGAAACAGGACTGCACAGAAATACTTTTAAACCAAAATTGTGGTCTTACCAGTCTTCCCCTTTCTCCTTAGTCTTTCTTTTTAAAACGTTCATCAGCATATGCCTCATTTCAAATGCAACAAATGTAAATATACTTTTCCCTGCACAGAATTTTAAGTGAATGTCCAATAGTTTCGAGGGCGGTTTAAGTCAGCCTAACAGATGCAAACAGTCTTGGAGCTGGAGTGGCATCTTTCAGTGCCCTAAAAAGATTTTCCATGGGCAACAAAGAAAACTGTCACACCTTTTCCCATCACCGCTTTAATTTATGCTCAGTCGCCAAGTTTTTTTCATATTGATTTCATAATCACTTTAAGGCAGAACACTTAAAATAAAAAAGGGCCTTGAAAAGGAAGGTCTTACAGGGCCAGCGCCAATATGGTGAAAGTGGGGGAGAGAGCCAGGACTGTAAAGATTGTTTTGTAAAGTGGGGTTTTTATTATGCACCGACTCTCTCCGCATTTACTTAACTCTTCACGGGCTGTTGAATAGGTTAACACCCTTAAAGGCCTCTTTCATGTCCAATACCTCGTTTGTTTGTAGAGGAAAATGCGTCTTTAACACATTTCCACTGGGCAAAGATTTAGGTTTGGTTTGTTGTGTTTTTTTAACCCCAACATAAGGAAAAACCCAAAGAAAACCCAACCCTTTCAAGTCTTTTATCACTCCAATAAAAATATTTATTAAGGAGGGCGAAGATCCCCAAATAATCAGCCTTGTAACAGGAGAATAAAGAAGTGAGATCTCTTCGGACGTGCACCAGAAGCCCTAGGCAGGTTTTTTGATGGTTCTTCCCCCCACACTCACACATGGGTGCCTGTGTGTGTGCGCGCACAGATGCACATTCATCCCCACCTATGTGCGGACACACGCATTGTTACAACACCCTCACGACTCTGTGGAGCCGGCAAAGCCCAATAGGTCATCTGTTGTTTGTGCTCTTTGTCTACTTCTGTGCACACTTTCTAAGTCGGTATATGCGTGTCGCAAAAGATATCTGTGAATTCAGCTGTGTGCCCGAATATAAATATACCGCCAAACATACAAAAGCACTAAAGTTTTTACCTCTGTGAGCGCAACTGTAGAGCGGGAATACACTTCTCTCAAAAGTACTTGTTTGTCTGTCTATCCTGCCATGTAACTGCCGGTCTAAGTTGCCAGTTCGGGATAAATTCCCGTATTTAATTGGGAATGGAAGGAAAATTATTCTGCGTTTGCTGGGGTAGGGGCAGATGGCAGGATGGTGGGAGGATTTCACTTGGGCTCGCTGAGAGTAACTGTGTTTTTCCAGTTCACCTTAACTATTGTTCCTGGGCGAGTCATGTAACAAAGCAAAAGCTGTGTGATCTCTCTGTGGGTTTCTGTGTCTGATTTCTTTCTTTCCTTTCTTTCCTTGTTTCCCCCTCATTACTTAAGAGCTCAGTGGAGGCCCAGTGTGGACTTGTACTCAACGGGCAAGGAGGTGTGATAAGAAGAGGTAAGAGGTTACAAATACTTGCGTCTCTCAGTTTTTGTAAACATACCTCCCCCTCCATTTCTCCCTGCCTTTCCCTCCCCCACTGTTTAGCGTAGTTTGGATTTACTGCGGAAAAAGTGGTAATTTGCCGTTTGTCAGAAGTACGTTCAAACTCGCTTAGAGCACTTCACATTTCACAGTCCATTTGCACTTTACAAACGATCTGTTCCTCGGTAGCTCTCGGATACTCCCGCTGAATTCAGAGTTTTCCTGACTCGGTGTAACATTGCCCCGTTTAATCGGGATGATCCCTGATAGTTTGAGAAGCGTGTTCCCTGGCGCCGGGCTGTTAAACCGGTAGTTTGATCTCGTGTGAGGGAAAAAAAAAGAGGAGTTTTTTTGGAAATGTGGTTTCAGTACCGCTACAGACCGGTGTGGAACTCTCTTTTGAGTGTCACTTCATTTGATAACCATCTGTCAATGTAAATACCGAACATCAAAGTTAGAGGAGAGGTTTGGAGCTCGTGTTAAATACACGTCTCTACAGCATTTGCGAAATCTCAATATCCCGGGGAGTTTGTTATTACCGTCATTTACCCTGAAGAGAAACAGCACTGGTCTAAAGGCCTAACGCAGGAGCACATTTTCCTCACAAGCTTAAACGCATCCTTTTATTCCCGATATAAACCACGTAATGCAGTCTGGGAGAGGACACTTGGAGACTCAGCCTCTCACAATGCACATTTCTTGTGCTGTTATCCCCTTATTCATTATATCCAACATGAAAAACAGACATTTAGGAGATATTTTGGGTGACGCCAAACTATTATGGCAGGGAGTTGCTTTCAGCCATCACTTCCTTAGACAAACTTCAGTCCCACTGAAACAATATTATTGCTGGAACACCAGTCCCGCACGACTGTGGTGGTGGGTGGGG